>NC_092875.1:370238232-370408232 GCF_028372415.1 Notamacropus eugenii
TTGGAATAAAGGAAATTACATTCTATTTGTAGTCATAAGACCCATAATGTATTTCATTCCAGAATTTTTTATACTTGCTACAGGGCCAAAGGCAAATCATTTAGCTTTTCTAGTACTCAGTTTCCTCATGTTTAAAGTGAGGAAGTATTAGCTTTTATTCTCTCTCTTAGGCATGACAGTAGAGTAATTTGGGCACATTATGACAGAAGTACTTGGTATTGCTTTCTCCCTCCCCCCCCACGTTCACCGAGGATATAATCAAACTGGAAATGTTTCAGTGCGTGGTCCTATTCTGCTTTGTTAAATTTGTTTGATTGATCATGGGCAGCTAGGTGGCAGAGTGGGTAGAGAGCTAGAAGGGAGGTTAAGTTAAAAATCTAGCCTCAGACACTCACTGATGGTGTGACCTAGGCCAGTCAATTAATCTATTTTCCTCAAATTCCTTAAATATAAAATGGAGATTATAGTGCTACGTATTTCACAAGTTGTTTGTGAGGATTAAATGAGATACTATTTTTAAAGTATTTAATGCAGTGCCTGGCCCATACTAGTCACTGTATAAATAGTTATTCACTTCCTTTTCCCTTTATAGGAATCTATACAACATTATACTCTAGTCTAAGGCTAACATTGAAACCCCAGTTTTTTTGTCTTCATCTTTGGCTCCTTTAACCTAATTAGTCCTCACTCAAATTAATTTCTTCCTGTGGTAACTTTAAGGTAAACTTCCTTTATAAAATACAGTTTTCAGCTAGTTACTTATCCATTTGATATACTTGACATTTTCCTTTGATATATTTAAGACCAAAGTTCTTCACCAACATAGGATTCTCAACCAATTAACATATATTGTGGCTTATATGTTTATATAGACATAACAATGTAAAAGGAACATTTAACATGCATTGATGGGAACCAGACATAGGATTAAGATTCACACTGTAGACATGATACAAAAAGTGTAGGAATTTAGGATAATGGAAATAGGGCTGACTGCATATATAATAACTTAAGGGAAGTTCTTTCTGCATAAAAGAACCATGAATTGAATAATGAAGACAGACTTGTGTTTATATTCTGAAAATTAAAATCCACCCATACAAGGAAATGGAAAAGAAAAGAGAGCTTATTATGGATTTCACAAAAAAAAAAAAATGAGTGGATTGAACAAGTATCAGCATGGAGAAATGCAGGAATTATGTTTCTTCCTGGAAAATTGACAGGTAATTGGATAATAGCAAGAATCATTTAAATCTTTTCCTTTATCCCCAATAAACTATAGTGAGTCAGTTAACAAGCATTTATTTAGTCCTTATTATGTCCCAAGCACTGGATTAAGTATAGCATATAAAAAAAATAGCAAAAGATTGATCCCTGTCATCAAGGATCTCATTTTTGACTGATGGATGTTCTAATGGGAGACAAAATGCAACAGAACAGCAAGATATAGTCAGTGTAAATGGTAGGTAATTTCAGAAGGAAGATCTAGAGGTGGAAATGTGTGTGTGTGTATGTGTGTATGTGGTGGGGAGAGTGAGGAAGAAGAGTGTGGAGAGAGGAAAATCTTCCTACTTTAGTAAGGTAGGATTTGAATTGAGTCTTGAAGGAAACCAGGGAAGATATATACTTAGATATGCAAAAGCAAAGGAAAGCTAGAATCAGAGTTAGATTTATTTAAAGAAAACTTGACTAGCATGTTGCATATTCTAGGTACTTAGTAAATTCATAGAGAGAATTACTAGATAATAGTTCAATAACCAAATCAGTCAGATTTCGATTTGTTTTAAAGTTCAAATTATTTACATATCTGAATTATTTAATACTTTATACATTTATCTAGTCATTCACTTGTCCATTTATCTGGTCATTTATTTATCTCTTAATTGATTAATTAGCTCATTTATTTTGTTCTGGACCTGGCACTTCATTTATGTAGGAATACACAATTAGAAAATTTCCTTGGCAACTGCTCTTTAATACAGTCTTAGAGAATTGCCTGGGGTATTTCGAGATTAGATGAATTGCCTAGGGTTACACACATAAAATGTGTCAGAGGTAGGTTGTTATGATTCTATGGTCAGTTTTTGCACACTATACAATGTTGCCCTATTTCTTAATCTTATCTTTTCTTTAACTCTTGTTCCAAATATAATTTGGTTAGTAGCCCTATTATTTACAAAATTATGCTTTTGTAGAGCAAATGACTGAATTTTAATATAACCAATGCATTTATTAATATTGAAGTGATAATCTTGTTTCCTACTTATGTAACAACTCACACTTGCACACACATACGCACTTTTGTTGTTTAGTCATTTTCAGTTGTTTCCATCTCTTTGTGACCCAATTTGGGGTTTTCTTGGCAAAGATAATGGCATGGTATACCATTTCCTGCTCTAGCTCATTTTACACAATAGGAAATTGAGGCAAATCAGGTTAATTAACTTGCCAAGGGTCATGCAACTAGTAAATGTCTGAGGCTGGATTTGAACTACGGTCTTCTTCACTCTTGTCCCAATGTGTATCCACTGCACAGTGCACACACACACACACACACACACACACACACACACACACACACGCACATACCAAATACCATACACCACACAGAGGCAAAATCTCATTAAAACCATCTAGTGGCAACAGTAACACGTTAGCTAGTTGTATGAAAGAGAAGTTATTCAGCTTATTAAAGGTACCCAAACCAATTCAAACATATTTCAACAAAGCAAATATTTTAGTGACAAATATTTCTGTAGACATGTTTGATATAATCTATTAAATAATTTTCGACACAAGTTTATAGAGTTTCCCTTTTTGCATTGGCTATGTGGAAAAAAATAACCAAGAAAACATTACTTCTAATGTAGCAGCTAATTGTCATTCACAGTGGATAGGAAATGAACTATGGTAGAAAGAACAAAATGTCAGGGAACAGATTTTGACTAGATGTTTTCTAAGGTCCTTTCTAGTTCCAATATTTTCTGTCTATGACATTTTAATCTAGTTTTTCTCTCTATATAAAATGAACTTTGGGACATTAAATGCTTTTATGTTTTTAAATTGTCTAGCATTCTTCTGTTTTGTTCTTTTAAGTACTTCCTGAAGGTTGTATCATTTTTTTTGTTGTTGTTGCTTTAGAATTTTGTGATATATTTTAACCAAAATCATGAAAACTTTTTGACATTTCTTGATATACTTTCAGGTAAAACAAACTCTTTTTTTTCAAGCAGGTCATATGGGTTTTCTGTATAATTTTATCTTTATGATATTATTTATTTTTCTTTTTAAATTGTTATATGAAAAGAAGGAAAATACTGATGAGAGTGTTATTTAACTATTAGAAAATTGGTCTTCAATTGCTCATCATTCTTTTTATTTTATAGTCAACTTTTTGGGAAAAACAGTCTCTTCCTGGTGAAGTGAAAACCTGATTTTTGTGCCAAATCTTTCATCACAGTTAATTCAGTAACTGTTTTGCATTGTATTTTGAAAAATATTGATGAGGAAAATGAGAATTTCTACTCTAAAAAAAATTACCACAGAGCATGTTCCTAAAGAATATATTAAACTCAACAAATATTTTTGAGTGATTTCTCCCTGCGTTACATTATTCTAAACAGGGGTGGGGTGGGAAATACTGTAGGGGAAGGGCATGCAAAAAAAATGATAATTCATGTCCAGGAGATCTTACAATATCTCTAAAAAGACAAGATCCAAAAAAGATTATGAAAGGCTAAAACACTGGATTGTACAAATTAGATGAAAAATCAATACAGATAAGTGTTACATACATATTAAAAAAATTGAAGAATTCAAGGTTAGTCAATAAATAAGTTCATTGAGAACTTAGTATGTGCCAGGCACTGTGCTAAACTATGAGCATGCAAAAAAAGAGAGGCAAAAGACAGTACTCATCCTCAAGGAGCTCACAATTAGATAGGGGAAACCACAAAGAAATAAATGTGCACAAAAATGTTATAAATAGTTTAATAAGAAATAAAAGGAAGGCACTGGAATTAAGAAAGTGTGGGAGAGGTTTCCTGAAGATGAGACTTTAGTTGTCACTTAAAGGATGCAGGTAGAAATGAGGAGAGCATTCCAGGCATTGGCAATAGCCAGAGAAAATGCCTGAATATGAGAGATACAGTATTTTATTTGTGAAGCAGCCAGGAGGCCAGTGTCATTGAATCAAAAAGTACTTGTCATGGAGTAAGATGTTAGAAAACTGGAAAGGTTAAGGAGATTGATAAGTTGTGAAGGGCCAAAAGAGAGGATTTTATATTTTATCCTGGTGGTGATGTGGAACCACTGGAGTTTATTGAGTAGGGGATGACATGGTTAGATCTCTACTTTAGGAAAATCATTTTAGTGACTGAACGGAAGATAGAGGAGAGGAGGATAGACTTGAGATGGGAAAGTTCACCAGCCAGCTATCGCAATAGTGTGAGGTGATGAGGATACACTAGAGTAGTGGCAGTGTCACAGGAGAGAAGGGGGGAGGTATTGGAGAGTTAGTATAGATGTGAAATCAACAGGCCTTGGCAAAAGTGGGAAGGTGGGAGGGGAGATTTAGGAAGAAGGATAATCAGCTTAGTTTGGGTAGAATATTTGATTAGATAGTAATTTTTAAAAATACCTCCCCCCATAACAAGCTCAATAAAACTCAATAGTTTAACAGACAGCTACACCATATTGCAATAATTTACCTGGGAGGTGCTCAGGGGTAGTCCATACCTGTGATTTCATCAGCCTGTCAAACTACCAAAGCATAAAATCCCCTTGCAAATTTTCTCCAACTTGACTGAGTCACTGAAAGGTTTTGTGCCTTGCCCATGTTCACAACTAGTATATGGCAGTGATAAGACTTAGAATCAAGTTTTGTTGACTCCAAGTATATTCCTCAAACACTATGTGATGCTACTTTTCAGTCTTCTGCCCTAAGAGGCATAGTCCCCAGGAGTTAGAAAATGATAGTGTCATTGTACTCTGCCCTGGTCAGACCATATCTTGAGTATTCTGATCAGTTATGGGTGCAACATTTTAAGAAGAGTATCAGTATTCTGAGCAATACTGAGATGAAGGAGATTAGGATGATGAAGATCCTTATGATTCTGTGATATTAGGATTCAGTGAAGGAACTGGGGATATTTATTCTAAAAAGGAGAAGATGGAGAGGGACAAGATAGACCTGTAAGTATTTGAAGGACTATCATGTGAAAACAAGATTAGACTTGTTCTGCTTAGTCCCAAAGAGTAGAATTATGAGCAATGGGTAGAATTTATAAAGAGAGGTATTTTTCTCTTTGAAATCATCATAATAATAATAGTAAAAGTTTCCTACAATTAGTAGTTAGTTAGTATTAGTATTTATATGTCACTTTGAGGTTTGTAGAATGATTTGAATATGTTAACTTATTTGATCCTCACAACTCTATGAAATAGGTCTTATTATTATCCTCATTTTACATATGAGGAAATTGAAATTGAGAGAAACTAAATGACTTGCTCAGGGTCACACAGTTAAGGAGTGTTTGAAGTATAATTCCAACTCAGGTCTTCTTGACTGCAAAGTCTGCACTCTAGTCACTAAACTACCTAGCTACACAAAAAGCAGATTAAGAATTTGTGTCTTTAAGTAAAAGTAGTATGGGATTTCCTAGTTGTCAGGGAGGTGGTTGAGGGAATTCATGTTTAGTTAGGTATTTGACTAGACTCCAAGATCCCTTTCCATATTGAGACTTTGTGCTTATATATTTTGTACTGTTATTTAACAATTCTATGTGCTCCCAATGATTATAGAGTAGTGCTATCATGTTCGGTGGATAGATCAGGAAATCTGAGAGGTTTTATTAAAATTATAATTTATATAAATTTCACTTACAGCAAGATTCAACTCTATAGAACCCCATTCTACTCTTGTACATCTTTTATCATTAGATAGTTGTCAGTTACACTGAAAGAAAACATTACTTCCTGGAAATTCAATTGTCATTTACTTTGTGACTATATTGAATACATCTATTTTTTTCCCTTTCATAGGACAATACTCCAAATATTTGAATAGTGACATCATGCTACTTCTACATCTTTGCATCTACAGACAAACCTTCTATCATTTTTTATTATGATTTCATTTCAAAGCCCATCATAATGTGTCTTACTCCCAGAGCTACATCTTTAGAGGGGTCCATCCTTGGCACTGAGCTCTTCAGCATTTTTATGAATGCATGCATAGATGACATTTCCTTTTTCTTTACCCCACCTCTAGATTTGAGAATGTTAAAAGTGTGAGGAGGACAAATAATACTTTCTATGATAAAATGTTAGAGCAATTGACTAAATTCAACAAGATTACATTTCATAGGAATTAAAGTAAAACATATCCCTTGGGTTAAAATAATTAATTTCATAAGTAGAGGGTTGGAAAATGTGAGGCTATATTACAGTTTGTGTAAAAACAGTTTTCTTTACAGTATAAGATCAATGAAAGGCAAGAATGGAGCATGGCATTCAAAACACAATGCAATTCTTAGCTGCATTAATGGACCCATTTTTTTAGAAGACTGAAAATCAGAGCTGTATCCTACTCTGACCTACTCTAATTACGTATTGTCTTATTTTTGGTTCTAGGCTAATTTTAGGCTAAGCAGTAAGAAACTGGAGAAGATACAAAAGTATATCTAGGAAAGTGAAGGGGTCAAAATTATAGTATATGAAGGTTGCTTAAAGGTAACATGGATATGATAATTTTCTTCAAGAACTCCAAGTAGTATTATATTTAAGAAATATGAACCTAGTTTATCTTAACCCCAATGGATAAAATGAGGTGCATGAAGTAGAGAAATTTTCAGTAAGGTAGGTTTCAGGTTTACGTAAGGAAAAAAAAAAGAACTTCCTAATAAGCAATACCATGCAAAAGTGATATGGGTTGCTTTGAGTGGTAGTGTTTTCTCATTCACAAGAGATAATTAAAAGGACTCCAGGTAACTAATATCACTACTATAAAGGCTTTTTCTATTCAAAGATAGGTTGGTCTATCTGATATCTGAGGTTCCTTCCAACACTGAACTTCTTTAAGATTTTTACATGAAGTGATAATATATATGCATTTGATTTGCAAATCCAACAATGAGTTTCAGAGACAGACACAGAAAGAAAGGCAGAGAACAATTTAAATATTTCAGGGAATTTCATGTCCTTCTTTTCTGCACAATGAATATATTCTCATTAATAAGACAGAACATTTATTTAATGCTATAATGTTTGTCAAGCCCTTTATAAATATCTAATTTGATCCTCAAAAGCCCTGTGAGGAAGGTACTATTATTATCCCCACTTTATAGATAAGGAAACTGAGTCAAGGAAAGGTTAAGTGACTTGCTCAGGGGTCATACCACTAGTAGATGTCTGAGGCTAGATTTGTACTTGACTCTTTCTGACTCCAAGTCTAGCGCTTTATCCACTACACCATCTAGTTGCCTCACTGAACATGAGATGGCACATTATTCCTATTGATCCCTTACTCACATCTCTGATAGTATGACCAAACCCCCATGCTGAGAGTGATTCTAGACTCTCCTCTTCATTATGTACACACACAGTCTATATGTTTGATTTAGAATGTTAGAGGTAATGAGAAGGGCAGCTTTAGCTCATTGATTCACACTGTGCTCCCATTGACTTGTATAAGTGTGAAAGTAGTTTTGTAGTATTACCCCCCCAACCATCAATTTTCCTATCAATTAAAACTTGTTTATATTTTCTTCTAATTATAAGATGTCCTGGTCCCTCTCTCCTGAATAGCTTAGTTTGTTGTAATGTAAAATAAAACATACATCCCAATGTTTGCGTGACAACCATCTTGAACTGCCCTATGATATAGATGTTTTTTTAAAAGATATTCTTATTTCCTTTCCTATTAGTGATTTAAACCACTTGCTGCATTAAAATTTATAGAAAATATAAGAAACTTCCAAGGGTAGTTTTGACTATGCATAGTTTCCGTATGTTGTGCTGAGTTAAGAAACTAAATCCTATATAAGATGTGAAAAAGATGGGGTTCAGACTCTGGGAACCTCCTTGGATTCCCCTTGAATCTTCCCACTTAATTTAGCCTTTCATACTCAAATCTGTTGCTCTTAACCTAGCCTGGCCCTCCATTGTCTGTTTTCTCTGGATTGCCTCACCTGCTTCCCACTCAAGTTTTCCATTAGCTGATATCTCTTGATTGCCTCCAGCCGTTTCCAACCCTTGACCAGTTACCCCAGTCCCATTAGGGTTCTGCTTGGACTTCTCAAGATCCTCTCTAAACCCTTCCTCCCATCACTCTAGACTACTAGACCACCCCTGATCCCTCCTACAGTCTTTTCTGTATTTAAGTTACATCTTACCTACGTGAAGCCTCTCAGATTCAATTCAGCTCAGACTCTGTCTATCTGAGATTTTGTGGGAAACAAGGGGTTCTGTTTTCTACAGTTTTAGGTGGTTAGGGTTGTGACCTAGTATTGACAGGTTAGAGGTCAGAAACTAATGTGTAGGCTCAATGAGCTGTGCGAGGAAAAGCCTATCAAAGAGGAGAACATAAAGTCACATGGCCAGGGAATGGTATTGCTGGAGATCCAAAGTCTGGAAAACATTATTAGAAGCCCCATCTTTCTGAAAGTGTTATAGTAGTCATGTAACTTTACTGGGGAGGCTACCATCCATTCAGGGGGAATGGATGTAAACATTAATAAAAGCTTTCCTGATTTCACAACAGGTATTCTTCTTTGCTTAAGGTGAGCATGTTTCTCACTGTTAGGGGCTTGTTAGATGGGCTCACTTCTAACATTTCTTGGGTGCTTGTCTGGGATTTTTTAGTATTAGAAAAGAATCTTGCTTTTGGGGAATGGGAGTGTACCCATTGATTTGCAGTGGCCCAAATATCCACAAAAAATATTCCCCTCTTCTGATGACTAAATTCTCCAGGACTATTAGAAATAGTTGTGAATTCAGGAACACAGTTAAAACAACAGATTGAAAGACTGGAGGCAGTATAAGTTAGGGACCTGAGCAAGGGTAGGAAAATTGGTGGCTCAGTAGTGCCTAGTCTGTCTTGGTATCTTAGGCATGATCAATCCTTTGGGCACCTTAGGAACACAAGTCCTAAGATGGGAAGTGAGCACTCTTAAGATAATGATACTAGGAAGCCAAGGAATAATCTTCTGGGTATTCCTTCAGAAACCTGTTTGAAGGAATGCTGAATATATTCCTTCCCCTGTCTGCTCCAGAGAGAGAGAGAGAGAGAGCAGAGAGAAAGAGGAGGGAAAGAATCTAGATTCTGGGAAGGATCCTTTTGAAATTGGTTTGGAGTCAGAGTAAATTGACATGAATAGTTGAATTTTGACCAGTCTAATCTAAAATTAGGTTATTTCCTAAAAAGAAAGGATCTGTATTGCTCTATCTGTTCTGTGTATGTTTGTGTTTGTGTAGTGTTTTGTTAAATTGCAAATGCAGGCACGCAGCCAGCCAGAGTATCAAGGGCTGTAGCTGGTCTTTCCCTTGGAATTCTGCTCTCTCTTAATCTCCCCCTCTCCCTCCTTATCTGATTACAGCAGTCTCAGAGAAGTGAATGGGAGAGAGAGAGAGAGAGAGAGCTCCCTTCTCCTGGTCCTACGTAAGAAAATGTTTAGCCTAATTGGGAAATCAATAGAGAAAATTATGCAACATTATTGGATTTAAAAATTTGAAAGTTGTTTACTGTGATTTGTAATTACTACTATTAGTTATTAAACTCCCAAGCTTCATGCATGGAAGTCACATTTTGTCAGTGTTAAATTATTTAGGCCTTTGCCTAAAATAGACAGACTCTTTAATTAATCTGATTCAAAACTTTTTTTTTTGACACTGGCAAGGTCTTTCTGCCTCACATAGGGGAATGGCAGACCATTCCCTACTTCACCTAAAGGAGAATCTTTTTTGTAGGGAATTTAGTAGAGTAAAAGACAAGCAGTCTGGAGTGAAAAATTGACTTTTGCTTTAATGAGATCTCAAAGCTAAAATCTGTACTTTATGTTTAAATTAAGCAAATATGTCTGATACCAGAAAATGTGTTTAAAATTGCAAATTCACTTTGGAATTTCAGTGATTTCGTTTAGAAGCATTAACTCTCTCCAGATTCTGAAACATGAAGACAAAGACAGTGAATGCTTCTGCCTGAGGAGACTGGCATATTTTAAGTTAACCTGAGGAAAACAGGTGGGATTTCAAACTCTTGGGGGAGCCTGAAACTCCCAGGGGAGAAAGACAGAGGATGGGACAGTGGTGTCCATGTGCTTGAGGGAGGTTGCTCCCTTTCCCCTCCCTGCCAGTGGTAAGCCTTGAGGGAGATGGGAGATGAGACAGAAGACACAGTTTCAGCTCTTTGGGGAAGTAGAGTAAAAGGAAAAAGGCTATTCAGAGCTGAGAATGGCCATTTGTTCCTTCAATGGGAGCTTTTCTTTTAAATAGCAAGAATATTTAACTTAAAGGAAAGTTAAAATGTTTATCATTAGTGATTATACACCTAGGTTTGATATGATTCAAGTAAAAATTTGTCCTGAAGGAATAGCAAGAAACATCTGAGAATGCTCTTCCTATCAGGATTCAGCAGAAAAAAGATATTTTCATTTGGTTTTTATGATTGTAAAATGCTTAACACAAAGATGGGTATAAGGATCGGAATATGTTAGATGCAACATTAATCTAATGTAGTTGTTAGACAATTTTTAAATTTGGATTTTGTTATATATAGATTGGGGTTTTAAAGGGATGTGATAGAAATTTGATCATTTTGGTTACAAACAAGCAGTGCAAAAGCTGATGTTTGCTATACAATGGAAATTTAGCATTTTTGCTTTGTTTAAGCTGGAATGGGATTCCAGTGCAAACAGTTATGGTTAAGATGAGGAGGACCTGGATAATCAGAGTAATGGGATTGAGAGATTTGTTAAAATAAATAAAGGTTTGATTGAAAATATGAAAAGCAGATAAAGTTTGAATCATTCTGGATGGGTCAGTTTCAGATGGTTCCAGTAAGTGGTGAGAGTGTGAGGATGTATTTTGAGAAGACAGAAAAATCATGTAATTTGATTTGATAATTAATAACTCAATCAAATTTGAGATGACTCTATCTGAAAGAATATCAGGTGATAGAATGTGCCCACATGGTGGTAAGGAGGTGAATTACTGTGCACGGTGATGTGGAAATGCAGTCACGTGAATGGGTAATGGCTTATTTTAAGTAAACTTAAATAGTTAAATTTTTAAGTAAATCTAAATGTTGCTATATTAGAAATTGCATTGTTAAATTAATGATGAATTGGTTAAAAAAGCTATTATGAATTCTGTGTAAGAGTTTCTGTGTTGTAGAATTCCTATTGAGAAAATGAAAATCCTTTAAAAAACACATACATACAAATATTTATACAAATATATACAAACACGCATATGTGTGTGTATGATTTTCAAACCTGTTCCATCTAAGGATGTATTAAGTATGTTAAAAAAATTTATTTCTGCTGTTAAGAAGGAAGTTTTAGCTAAAATTGTTTTTGCTATGGATCAAGCATTTACAAAAGTATGTTTGTAAAAGGAAGTTTATGGGCAAATGTGCAAAGGCCTTGGTTTTAGATATTTTCTTGTAATTTTTGTCAGTTAGATTCATGAGGGTTTTGTGATAAATTGTAAACTATTTTTAAAGGAGGAAAATATTTGTTGTATGAAGAAATGTTTTGTATGATTTTTGGAAGGCCTACCAAAATTTATATTTGTAAGCTAATTTGTTATATAAAGGTTTTATGGGGGTTGGAAAATAAGGGACAGGATAAAGGAGACCTGGAATTTTATGGCTCCAGGAAGCTCTGTGATAATTTTAAGACAAAAAAACCTCCTATTCCCATTCCCCTTTCCTTTTGAAGTCCAGTCATTACAGAAGGACTTCTTAAGATCTAATCTGAACTCAGATCTGCTCAGAGAAAAGAGGCAACTCTTTCCTATTGTTGAAGGAAAGGAGAGTTGTCAACCCTAGGACTTGAAGGGCCTAAAATCAACACCCAAGTGGTGTGGCACCTCCCCTTGTTAAGGTTGTAATCTATAAAGTATAAACTGTTTCTATATGGAGTTCCTAAACAAGGAATTTGTTCTGATGATAACTGATCTCTAGTGTTTGACTTTTAGGACAAATTTAAGATTTAAGATGTAAGTCCTGGTAAATTTTTTGATTATTCAAACCTTCCATCTAATGAATAAGCTTATGGTACCATACTCAGAGAGGAACTATGACTGTTACAGGCAGAAGTTTGCCTCAGGGGACAATCCTGTTCTCAGCCTGGCATGGGATCCTTCTGACTCAGTTTCCCTATTGTGTTCCTCTGAAAATAATGTTTTCTCCCTTGACTATTTCTGATTCTGACTATAAAGTGGCGATGATATTTAATTAGGTCCTTGCTTTCCATTTTCATGTCATGTTTCTATAATGAAAGCAAATCATTTAAGATGTAAGCACAATGCAAGTAGTGGAATCTTGCTGTTTCCAATTAATTGGGTAAATGGGTACTCTGGTATGATCTTGTGAAAGATAAAATCCCTGAAATAGAACATTCTTTCTGAATGTTATAGAAATAATTAAAGGAAAGGAAACCAAAGTATAAATATGATGTTGTATCATTGTTCCATAGAAAAAGATTGGGATTTAAAGTTAATCGTAATTGTATGAAATTATTGAGGTTAGGGGTGCTTGGGACCCCAAAACACCAACACTGTTCAAAAGAATTCAACACAAGCCTTCTTTCAACCAAAGAAGGTCAAAGGTTGTTATTTTATCTACAGAGGATCTGAGGAAGTCCAGGGTGGCTCCAGATGAACTGGAGGTTCCAGGGATGATCTTTGTGGGAGTGGCCAGTAACCTGGAAATTTGTATTGATAGGATCAAGGGTAGGAAATAGAACAGAGATTTGGACTTAGTGATAGGGAAAAGCTTATGGGCCTCAGGAAATCCAGTTCACATGGGAAAAGCCAAGGAGTTTTCAAGGTGAGATTTTCCAGGGCCCTTTTAGACAAATGGAACTAAAACTCTTTTGCAGTAGTGGACAAAGGTCCCAACTTGGAATAATGTCTTTACATGTTAAAAAATGATATAGAAGCAATTGCTATTAAAACAATTGACTGAATTAATTACTGAGACTAAATCAGGGATATCTTCAGTTTGGGGAAAAGAATTTCAGTGTAGTTTCTTAGAGATAGGTAATCTCTAGTAATATTTTACATTGTTGGAAAAGTTAAATGTTTCTATTTTGATTTTAATTCATTTCATGAACATAAGTTGAAGTTAGTGTTTGAATTTATCATATGTGTAACTTATTCTTTTAGACTGAGCAGGCTTAGAAAGGTATAGGGAAGCTTGGGAAGCAGATGTAAATCTATTAGAGGAATAACATGGTTTTAATGGTATATTTGTTTTTATGGCTACTATTTAATCAGGAACTAGAACATTTATAGTAAGGCACGCAAGTTACTTAAGACCTGCTTGAAAAGATGTTCCTCACTAATGTGAAATTATAGTCATATCTGAAAATGATTATTGAGCTTGCTATTTTAAGATTTTATGGGACTATTAAATGTTCTTCTGAGTCTAACTTCAGATGTGGATAGCCAGAAAAACTATCTGAGCCATTGATCCATGATGCCAGTGAGCCTGTGAGATGCTGGTATGAATTGCACAAAGGTGATCTCGTGGGAAGGTTGGGAGAGCAGCTGTTCAGTCTGAGCTGAGGTAGGATTCTCCTGACTCAGTTCCCCCACTGACACTTGGCAGACTTTAAGCCTGGCTACATGCCAATTGACAATCTGCTCCTGCCTGGAACTGACATGAAGTTAGGGAGATGTTGTTTCCCTGAAATGTCCCTACTCTTAATGTCAATTTCCTATAATCAAAAGTTTTGTAAGCATCATGCCAGATCTATTACATCATAGACTGCTGGTAGTGGAAAATCTGAGGTTAAGTCCAAAAATTAAACTATTGGATCAACAACAATAAGTAAGGGTCCTTTAATTCTTAGTCATAATATGGGGACAATCAAGTAAGGGCCTGTGAGGTTAGCATACATAATTATTATTATTAGTTTGTCTCTATAGGTTAATGTTAAAAGAAGAATGGTTTGTGGTCTACAGTGTAAATGTTTTCAAAGAAGCATCACATGACAAGAAATTGGAATTGATTTATGAGGTGGTATGTACTATCTTAAAAATTAGTATTTATTGTATGTATGTACTCGAGCTTGTTCTTAATTCCTTAGTGAAATTTCATTCTCCTGATGGGGGAAAGCAAAAGTGAATTAATGTAAAATGTAAAAACTGGGTTCTAATGTGAATTTCTTAAACATGACAATTGGCCAAAGTTTGAATTTTGATTTTCTAAGAGTGATAATAATATAAAGCTTAGAAATGGTAATCTAAAATTGTATCAAGGTCAGTTTTGTGGGAGAGTAGACATCTGGATTTCTACAAGAAGATAAAGTTAAGAAGATGCTGAAATACTGTGACGAAGATGGCTTGAAGGAGCATTTGGACCAGAAAACTGCATCAGATAATGTTCTTCTACAGACTGCTGTATGAGATGGAACCTCTAAATGGACAATTCATTGATTTACCTTTTTGTCTTAAATCTCTGTATCTGTACTTGTGAAAGGGGACTGCCTCCTGTTAATTTGTCAGTGCGTCAGGTAACTTTGCCCCCTTCCCATATTCATATAAAGGGAAGGTAGATGAAGAATTCATGGGGGAAAGAATGTGAGGATTTATTTATTTTTTTATAATTTATTTTTTAAATTTACTTATTTATAATTTATCTACTTACTTATTGGATTTATATATGGAAACAGAGATTTTAATAGAGAGAAAAAGGGGGAAACAAGGAAGTTCTGTTTTCCACAGTTCTAGGTGATAAGGGCTGTGACCTAGCATGGACAGGTTAGAGGTCAGAAGCTAATGCACAGGCTTAATGAACTGTGCGAGGAAAAGCCTATCAGAGTGACGAACATAAAGTCACATGGCAAGGGGATGGTATCACGGGGGATCCAAAATTTGGAAAATAGTGTAAGAAGCCCCATCTTTCTGAATGTGTTGTAGTAGTCCTGTAACCTTACTGGGGAGGCTACCCATCCATTCAGGAGAATGGATGTAAAGATTAATAAAAACTTTTCTGATTTCACAACAGGTATTGTTTTTTGCTTAAGGTGAGCATGTTTCTCACTTTTGGGGGTTAGTTAGATGGGCTCATTTCTAACAGATTCTATCTGGCCTGCTTGTTAATACAAGCATTACAAATGCTTAGTCTCCTTAAGAGTCAAGCCAATATGGCGAATATTTAATAAACTTTGTTTTTCTTTGGCTTTAAGAGGGCTTGGGTCAAATTCATTCGAGCAGGACCTGGCATGTCAGTATTTTGGGGTCCCCAGAACCCTGAACCTCAACCGTACCAGGAACCAAAATGTTGAGGGGAATCCAAGGAGGTTCCCAGAGTTTGAACCCTATCAAATTCATTGTTTTCCCTGGTCAGTAGTTTTAGTTTTCACATTTTTTGAAAAAGAAAAAAATAGGATATTTATCTTTTATCACTTTCCTGGCTATTGTTGCCTGCTCTCCTCTACTCATCTTTGTCAGCTCTTGTATTCATGTCTTCATCTCACTCTTCCCTCACCTTTTATTATGGCCAATCTTAACTGGTTATTTGCAACAACTGGTCTATTGGTGACAACTTAGTCTTTGTATTTCCTCTTCTTGAAAGAGTCCTGGTTTCCTCCGGACATTGTTACATCTTTGGACACTTTCTGTAGCACTGGATATTTGTTGAGTCATTGCTTCATTGAAAATAACTGGGAATTTCTTCCATAAAATATCTCCCCAGTCTAGTCCATCCATCCTCCACTCACCCATCAAGATGGTATTCCTAAAGTGACGATTTCACTGTGTCTCCCACATCCCTCAGTAAACTCCGGTGCATCTCTTGTCCTCCAGAATTAAATATAAAATTCTTCATTTGGCATTCAAAGTCCTTCATCACAGCCTCTATCCTCCTCTATTTTTCCATACTTACACCACATACTTTTCTCTCTACCTTGTAAGTCAGTGATGCTGACTTTCTTGCTGTTACTCACACAAGGCATTGTATCTATTGACTATGGACATTTTCACTGGCTGTGTCCTATGCCTGGAAGGCTATCCTTCCTCATCTCTAACATTTGATTTCTGTGACTTCCTTCAAGTGTTAGCTAAAATCTCGCCTTCTACAAGACACCTTTAACAATTGGTCTTAATGTTAGTTCCTTCCCTCTGTTGTTTATCTCCAGTTTATTCTGTGTATAGCCTGCATGAGTGTAGTTATTTGCATATGGTCTCTGATATTAGACTGTCAAATCCTTCAGAGCAGGAAATGCTTTCTACCTCTTCTTGTATTCATAGAGCTATAATTGATCCTGGTACACAATAGACACTTAATTTTTTTATTGATTGACTATTTTTACTGCCCTGAGATTTAATTCATCTGGCTTTCAAGATATACACTGATTTTACATAGCTATATACTTTGTTTTCATCTTCTTAATTGACATTTTGGGATTGGAGGCCTATGTATGTTTTTAATATTTCCATTTCTTATTTTTTTCAAAAAGCTGGGACAGTTTACTTTTTGGCCTTCATAGTTTTCATTGATGATTTCTTGAAATATAGCCCTGAATAAAACAGGCTTTTAAAAAAGCCCATTATGTTTTAAATGGATCAAATTGACTATACCTTTAAACCCAAATTACTGGCTTTCATTGAATGCCCACTAATATCTCTAACTCAAGCCTTTGTGGTTCATTGTTTAGGTTTGATGGTTTAGAATGAGTATAAATAGCAAATGTTCTTTGTTCTGTCCCAAAACTCTAAGAATCTTCCCCTGCTAGCTTGATAGTTTTGTGAAGGTAAATTGGGCCATCTTTTGTCTCAGTTCTTACCTAAGGCTTAGTCATTGAATGGGTATTGATTCAGACAAACTGAGACCTGAAAGAAACCCAATTTAGAAAGGCCAAGGTTATCCAATTTTCAAGCAAGTGAAGATATTATCTTCATGATGTCATTGTTCCTCTTTGAGAATTAAATCCCCAAAACAACCATCTCTGATCTTTCTGCTCCTTTCTTATCTATAATTTTCGGTCCTTTCTTCAGACATCATCTAGCCTCAGAGTAATTGGCCTAGCCAGACAAATGTCTTGTGGGTAGAGAGGAATTTTGAGAGCAAATTGGAATTCTTGGTTCAAACCAGGAGCTGCAGAAGCTGAAATGGCCATGGGATTAAGAAAATATATCAGTATAGTTCTTCATCCCTCATTCTCAAGAGGATCAATGATATCACAAGGGTGATAGCTTGACTTGTGAGCGAATTGGATTTAAGTGAGGCAGAGCTACACAAAGTCATCAGCCTCACTCTCTCTTGCAGGGTCATCAGAGTCCAGTAGCAAGGCAAAAATCAAGACAACTGGTCATGGCCCAGATATCAGTACAGTAGGTAATCTTGTAAATAGGTCCAGAGAAGTGACTGGAATTAAGGAACAATGAAGGCCATAATGGGCATAAGCAAATTTGAACTATGCCCATTCTGTTTTCTGTGACTCATATGAACTGGGAAAGTTAATAAAAAAGGATCAACTTTCTTGTGAGGAACCTCTTTCCTTACCTCTCCCCCTTCAAAGTTCAAGTGGTTATATAGCTGCCTGAAAGAGGTGGCACTCACACCAGAGGAGAATTTTAATTAAATTTCTGTGGTCTCAGACGGGTTTTTTTTCCTGTATTCATTGTTTTGGGTATCAAACTTTTCTGTTCTGTGCTTTGATATCTTGATACTTGGAAAAGAACTAAAGATTCTTAGGAGAGAGGTAGAAATAAGTCAAATTTTTATTTTTCCAGGATATTGAATATCCATAAATAATAAACCTCGTAGGTTGAACTCAGAATTTCTGCCATGTGTGATACCTTACATTAAATCAAGCGCAGTTTTTCTTCCTTTCTGTCTATAAATTCCTTAAGAGTAACACATTTTTGTGTTGGCATTTCTAAGACCTAGTACAATGCTCTATCTGTAATGAGTGATGAATAAAAATTATTGAATGAATCAACAAATACTAAATTGTCAAAGTACCATTTGTAAGTTCTCACTGAGTTTAGAGATATTCATTGCTCATGAAGTCCATTGTTTGTCCATACGGGGATTATTATCATTGTTTAATTGTATCTGACTCTTTGTGACCCCAGTTCTGGTTTTCTTGCAAAGATACTGAGGTGGTTTGCCTTGTCCTTCTTCAGCCATTTTTTAGATGAAGAATTAAGACAACCAGAATTAAGTGACTTTCTCAAGGCCACAAGGCTAGTAAATATCTGAGGCAAGATTTGAACTCAAGAAGATGACGATTCCGGGCTTGGCACTCTATCCATTGTGCCACCTAATTAACCCTGGACAATACATGCTGCCATCTAAAATTATCATGAAATGCCTGGCATAGGGTCTATCTAAGATCCCTGGCTGTCTATATCTTTTTCACCCTGCTAGATTCAGTCTAGCTATGTCTCTGATTCTATAAAAGGAAAAATAAAGTTGCTAGTGTGAGGCGGGAAATCATTCATTTTATGTCTCTTTTTTTCTCAATTATAGAAAAATTTAATGGAATGTTAATAGCCACAATTGAATATTAGTTACACATAAAGTTTATCTCTAAGATTAATTATGATTTTTATGTGAATATTCAAGGAAAGATTGCAACTGTAGTTATGTAATATCTTACCTTACTTGGATCTTCTGAAAGGTACAATTTTACATCTTCCTTCTTTGGTACAAAATATGGATCCTATTCGAAAAGTAAATTTGCAAGTTTAACTACTTATACATCACTATACTGCAAAATCATCTGGTTATGTTCTAATATCCATAGCATTTTTAGGCAGATTTAGCAATATTCCAAAATGGATCAATTCTAATTATGATTTGGTGTATTCTATGTCCTAAATGACTGCTCTTCTAAGTATGTAGTTCTCAGTAAAAGTTTGTTTTGTGAATTGATAAAGACAAATTTTGTTTTTAAACCAGGAGAGGTAGAAATACTTTATGTAGAAAGAATATTTTTAGTGGAAAATATATATCCAATTGGTGGTAGGCCAGGTTTGGGGAAGAAAGCCAGACTCTACCAATGGTGATGTAAATAGGAAATCAACAAAAGCAAACTAAGGATCTTACATTTTATTCTATCAACATTGAAGGACTTCTTCTACACTAACAAATGTCTGAATATGTCAAGATATCACAATAAAAAGCAGCAATAATGTCCTGTATTAATAGAATATATCCCTTTTAGACAAGTGTACCTCTCTTCTTTATACATAATCAAATGTTTCCATCAATCTAACAGCATTTTTTTGTGAGTATATTTTAGGTAGATGTTAGGGGGTCTAGACTTATGATTTTGTCAATGTAGAGAACTCCCCAAATGGAAAAATTTTCCCACTGATATAGATCATCATTCCATTTTAAATGAAGAAACTGAAAGTTGCTTAAGACATTGAGGGATGTTGAGGGCCATGATATGGTAAGCTCCTTGATGGCAGGGACTCTTTTTTTGCCTCTTTTTGTATATCCAGTGCTAAGCACAGTACCTGTTGCATAGCAGGTGATGCATAAATGTTTATTGATTGATAAATTGAGTGTTTGAGAGATTAAATGACATGTACGTGGTCACAGAAGTAATATGTGATAGACAAGCCTTAAACTTAGGTTTTTCTAACTCCAAGGATAGCCCTCTATTTAGTCCTTGAAATATACCTATATAAATATGTCTTTCTCTATATTATCCTAGTATTAGATGTACTTTTGAAGAGTTTGATAGGAACTTAATATTTGTAATCATTGTAATGAAGTTAAGCATTTTGTGAAACATGTCTTTGTAATTACTTCTTAATCATTATGCTGACAATTTTTCCATCTTCTAGGGCCATCTCCACTTCCAAAACTTCCATGAAGTTCTTCCTTATTTTCCCAGTAAACAATAATCTCCCCTTCCTCTGAACTCTAAGAGCCCTGTATGCCATATTTATGACATGCTGTATTACACTGGTGTTATTCAGATGCTTCTTTCTCTTTTACTGGATTATAGTTCCCCTGACATCAACAGACCTTGTTTCATTCAACTCTATTAGCACAATCTTACACTTTAACCGAATAGATGAACAAATACTTTGTCAGAACTACTTGCCTTGTAAATAAATAAGTTTCTATAAAAGCTCAAGTAAATCTATGATATTTTATTAGTAGACCTCATAGTGTACTGCAGGTGTTCAGGGACAACAATGCAGCAAATGTTATAAGCTATTTGTCTTTCAGTTACATGGGACTCTGGTAGTAAAGCAAAGTCCTCTATAATGGGATGTTACTGTGCACTTCATATTCATAAAATAAACCTGTTACGTCTTTCAATACAGGAACTCTTTTGTGTTTTGAATTAGTGTTTGTTTTCATTTGGTTAGCTTATGTTTTTTTCTCTTAAAGGTAAATGTTAAACTCGTGGTAGATATGTAGCCTGAAGAATTGCATCTGATTACCTTTGAAAAGATGTCTTTATGCAATTGCAATTTCTCTTAATAGGCCTGAAATGAGCTGATCTTATGGTTAGTTTCAGCTTTCTAATTTTCTATGAGAATTTTGCTAATTGTAAGGGTACCAAATTGGAATGTAAAAGGAAATTTAAAAGATAGGGGCATAAATGGATGTGATTAGGAGATTCTGTGGTCTGATTTTATTGGATATGAGATTTCCTTGGAGCTCCAGAAGTATTATAGAACGCTACTGTGGGGGCTGAAGAAATTAGGCATACATTTTCTTTCACATGGGATTTTTTTCTGCTTTATGTATTACCATATCAATTATACTGAGAACATTAAAAGAATTTTAAAATATACTATGTCTTTTTATTGAATCCTATTAATCTTTTTATAATAATATTTTATATTTTTTCCACAATTAAATGTAAAAGCAATTTTAGCATTCTTTTTTTAAGTTTTCAGTTCCAAATTCTATCCTTCTCTCCCTTTTCTCCTCCTTTCCTGAGATGGTAGGCAATTTGATACAGGTTATACTTTGATCATGTAAAACATTCCCATATCAGTCATTTTCTGCAAGAAGATTTGAACAGAGAAAAGAAAAAGAAAGTGAAAAATAGTATGCTTTGGTCTATGTTCAGACGAAATCAGTTCTTTCTCTGGAGGTAGACAACATTTTCCGTCATGAGTCCTTTGGGATTATCTTGGATCATTGTTTTGCTGAGAATAGCTAAGTCATTCACAGTTCTTCATCATTAACGGGTACGATGTTCTCTTACTTCTGCTCACTTCACTCTGTATCAATCCACGTAAGTCTTTCAAAACAATCTGGTACTGGCTCAGAAATAGAGTGGAGGATCAGTGGAATAGATTAGGTTCATAATCTCAAGGGTGTAGCACAAATTCTAAGACAACCTTTATTTGCTCATACTTCCTCAGTGTCTAGACAAGTACCCAGAACAGTGACACTTTTTAAAATAAGTCAAGATAATAAAGTAAAACTTTGAATGAGCTGTTTATGGAGATTTTATCACCTTACATAGGAAGAGTTCTTCAAAGATAGGGTAAGATCCTCCTCTATTAACCATGTGAAATTGATCAGGCTAGTCATTGACATGCCCTATTCTCACACAGAACTACTGGGCTACGAACTATTCATACTCCATAGTTGACTGAGCCTTTGAAAACAAATGTTGGAATGTAGTCCTTCAACCTTAGTCACAAAGAACAGAAGCAATCTTGCTAATAATCAATGTTATAGAAAAACCTTCTTACCCATATTTTCCCAGTTTGGATAATACAATGGATAGAGTATTGGACCTGGAGTCAGAAAGATCTGAGTTCAAATCTCAGTGATCCTGGCAAGTCACTTGACTTCTATTTGACTTGTTTTGCTAACACCGACCCCTCGGGGTTGTTGTGAGGATCAAATGAGATAATATTTGTGGAATCATCTTGCAAATCTTAAAATATTATTTAGTTGCTAGCTATGATAATGATGATGTCTGCAACACTCACTTCTCTTAATCATTTAGTATAGACCTATGCCAAAAAAGTTTGTAATATACAAAGAATATTGATTTGGCAATTAAAATCTCAGAGAAGCAGCAATTGACCCATTCTCTCCTTGTTAAATATATCTTGAAAAATTTCCCTCTTCTCTCAAGTTACACGGTCCCTTGTCTCTTATTTGTGACCACTATCCCTGAGATGGGTCCTGGGATATTTTTGTGCATGATTCTTATTTGAAGAGATTCCAATATGGGGTTTATGGCATGATAATCACAAGCACAAAAAGGCCAACTTCATATATATTACTCTAGGATAATTTTTTCCCTTATAATTTGTTAGATAAGTAAGTGGAGTGTTACTTATACTACATATATGACTCTATAATCTGTTTCCCTCAGAAAAACCTGTGCCTTCCATTGGTACCCCCTACACATGCAGGTATTTCCTTTTGACAGAGAAGAACTCCTAGCTTCTAGCATCTATCTGAACTTGTCTTATCCTGTTGTGCCCTATCTTGGAGATTCATAGGATCTATATTTACAAAGAGGGTGATTTTTTCAGGGAATTTCCTCTGTTCTCTCAAACCATCATTTCAGTTTTTGGAAAGCATATCCTTAACTAATAATTTTCCTTTATCCAAGGCCAAGTTGATTTTTTTGCTTTTGTATGGATTCCTCTATCTGCATGGATTTAGCCTGCATTATTGATAAGATTTTCATTACACAGAACAGTATATTCTAAGCCAATATTCCCATAGCTCAGGTGACTAAAGTCCTTGGCTTTCTACCAATTATATTAGTTACCAGATTTCTCTGAATGCCTTCTGGGATTACTGATAAAACTCTGACCTCTTGTCTCCTCTTTCCATCTATCAAAAAGTCAGGCTATCAGCTGTATTAGCTTTTGTAGATATTAAGGCTCACATGTTGTCCTAACTTTTTCTTAAAATCTTTGCTTAAATCTCAGAAAATCATATTGATAATGGCCTCTTCTCAGGTCATGGCTGCCAAGTTCATTAATATATTTAATGAATGGTTTTATAACCTGTCTTAATGCCTGATACTTTGTGATTACTTATTGCTTTCTCTGTTTGTTTCCCCCCACCAAACAAAAGGAGCATATTTTGAATGGATGGTTCCTTAGCAAGTGACTTCTCCCGAAAATGTTAAATTATTTTCAAAAACAGAGAAATAAGGTACTTTAATGACCTCCTTTTGTGAAGCAAACATGTTTTTGATCTCTAGACTATGGAAGGATATGGTGAAATATAGACAAATATCTTTAATTGATTAAAATAATTATATATTCACAAAAGGCTTTAGTTGTGTGTTTAAAAAGTATTCATGACAAATGTCCAAGTTGCATATATTGTAGGAATCCAAGAATTGTTCAATTTAATGGAAAAATTAGCCAGATAAATAATATCTATAACTAAAACAGTAAACTATATGGTTTTCTTCAGATGGATAAAAAGCATTTGATTAAACACAGTAACTATATACATTAATAATACTGACAACAAAGAAATGAAATGATTTTTTTATGTGATAAAATAAAACCATATCCTCAACAATTAGTTGCAGTGGAGAAATATGGAAAGTTTTCCTGATAAGATCAGAAATTCTGCAAAAGTGCCTACTATTTCCAATTTCATAGAAATGTTAGCTATAGACTCTAAATTAAGGGAATATACTTTCATCTTTATTTGTGGTCATAATGCTGTTTTACTTTGAAAACCTTAAAGAATCAAAACAATATACAGCTTCCACAATGTAATAGATACCAACTAAATTCATATTATAATCAGCATTTTTATGTACTTTAACAGAAAAATATTTAGAAAGAGGAAAAATAAGAATCAAACAGTATGTAGATTGTAGGCTAACTTTAACAAGACACATGTAACACACACATACATATATGTGCAAAAGCAATTTGAAGGGAAACAAATTTTAATAGAGAAGTCAATATTCTTTACAAAATCATGCTATTATGACAAAAAAGTCAATATTATCCAAAATCACATGCAGATTTAATACTATTCCAATAGAATTAGAAAAAAAATGTAGAGTTCATATAGAGAAATTTTAAAAGATAGGAATATCTAGAGAAACAAAATAGAAAGGAAGTAAAATAGTAAAGTATCTCAAATTTAATTTTAAAAGAATTATCAAAACTATATGGCATTGGTGACAAATACAGAACAGAGGTTAATGAAATACATTGTCATTGTCCTTCATTCTTTAAGAGGACCATAACATCAAAAAGATGATGCTATGACTTGCAAGTGATTTAGGTTTAAGTGAAAGAGGGCTGTGCAAAGTCCCCAGTCTCACTTTCTCCTCTAGAGCCATCTGAGTCTAGTGACAAGATATAGATTGGGACAACTAGAGATGTCCCCCAGTAGAATACTAAGAAAAGAACAAAAAATTTAGTCAACCGTTCCCCAGTTGATGGTCACCCATGCTATTTCCAGTTCTTTACAACAACTAAATATACTGTCATAAGTGTTTTTTGTTTTTGTTTTGTATTCGAGTCTGTTTCTTCTGTGTGTGACAGTAAACTGTTCAGGGTTTGTTGTTATTACACTAAGTAAATAGGTTTAGGTACGATAATTATTTTTAGAATCATATTAACATAGTTCAAACCCAAGCATTTGATATGTCATCAATTATTTAGGTCTGCCTTTATTTCTGTAAAAAGAAATTCACTTATATTACTCTAAATTCTACACGTGCTGTGGTAGGTGAACCCCCAAATATTTTACATATTATGTATTTATTTTGAATGAAATTCATCTTTTTCTTTCAGCTGAGATTTGTTGGTAATTTACATATAGATGATTTCTATTAATTTGTTTTGTATTTCACTACTTTGCATAAGTAATTAGTTGTTCTAATTAATTTTAGGTGAATTTTTGGGGTTCTCTAAGTGAGCCATCATTTCCTTTACAAAATATTATAAATTTATTTTCTTTTTTCATGTGCTTTTTCTTCAATTTGTTTTCTGATCTTATTGTTATAGTCCATATTTTTAAGAAATACATCTCTAGCAGATCTCTGTTGTACATATAATTGTCCTTTCTTTTTATAAAATTATTATTTGTCATATCAAGAACGGTTCAAATGAGTCTGTTTTTTAATAGAAAGATGTATTTTGTTTAAAACATTTTTACAGTTACTGACATTATCATGTAATTTGGTTATTATGTTCTGTTATGTTTGTAGGTTTCCAACACTAAGCCAATCTGCCATTACTAATTTAAATAAAATTTGGTCAAAGTATCATCTAAACTTCTCTCTGTGTTACTGTAGCCTCTTTCCCAATATATTGAATAATATTCTTTCAAAAGTATTTCTTAGTGATATAGGTATACATATTTCTCCATATTCCCCCTTTGATTGTAGTTTCATGACCTTAATTATATTATAGAAGGAATTGGATCTTTGTTTGTGCAAACATTTTATCCAATATTTCATTTAAGCATTATGTGAATATTTGACAGAAGTCATTTGGAAATTCATGTAGTCTTCTTTTTGTTTTTTATTTGTTTTTTTGGGAGGTAGGGGTAGATGGTGAGTATGAGATTAATTTATGGCTTGTTTAATACCTTTTCTTTTGGTTGGGTTACATAAGATTTTTATTAGGTCTTGTTTGTCTATTTTATATTTTTAAAAATTCATCTCTTTCATTAACTTATTTTTTGTATTCACTCTTCATTTATTATTATATTTGTTTTCATTTTTAGTATTTGAAATAGTTCCTAGTTTATCTATCAATTCAATGCATTTTTATTTTCTTCATTTCTTTTTCTTTAGCTGGGATTTTTTATTTGTTACTTTTAAAAAGAATGTTAATTGCTTGCCCAACTCCTTGAACCATTTTTTCTTTCATTTTTAACCCAATTGTTTAGAGTTATAAATTTTTTCCCATAAAGTTTATTTTGGTTGCATCTCAAAATTTTAGTGCATTGTTTCATTTTTGTCATTTTATCTGTTGAAATTATATATTGTCATATATTTATTCTTTTACATACATATTCTTTGTGATTATGTAATTTACTCTCAATTTAGATTTTACTCTTTTATTCAAATGTTTTTTATTGGTTATAAGTTTTATTGTATAGAGTTCAGTAAAATATGTGTTTAGTATTACTTTTTATGCATTTTAACGAGCTTATGATAACTTCTGAAAATGTCTGTTTTTTAAAGGTGCTATGCAAAATGGAGAAAAATATATTATTAAAATTTTGATTCCCACTCAATATTTACCATCTCACTTTTATAAATTTTTATTCATACTCATATCAGTTAATTTTCTTATTAGATATGTTTAGGTTTTGAGGAGATATGTTGAAGTCCCCTGTTATAGGTTTTTTCTTTTTTCTACCCATAATTCACTTAGCTATTCAATGAATTTCTTTGATCTCATTTAGTTTATATGTATATATACACACACATATTTGTGTGACTTATCTTTCAGTTGTTCAGTCATGTTTTGTTTCTGACTCTGTGAAACAATTTGGGGTTTTCTTGGCAAAGATATTGTAGTGGTTTGTCATTTACTTCTCTAGCTCATTTTACAGATGAAGAAACTGAGGTAAAAAGGGTTAAGACACTAGCTTATGGTGACACAAGTAGAAAGTGTCTGAGGCACAATTTGATCTCAGGTCTTCCTGACTCCAGACCTGGCACTCTATCCATTGCACCAACTGGTTGCCTGTGGGTATTCTATTTGATTCTGTATGCTGTATGTCAAATCTATTCCACTGATAAATCTTTCTTCTTCTTTTTACAACCAGAAGCAAACAGTTTTCAGTATTAATTCTCTGCAGTACTAGTAGACATGTAGAAATGCTAGGCTCCCTTCCTTTCCACTCTTTTTTTTCCATGATTTCTCTTGAGATCCTTGACTTTTATTTTTCTGAATGAATTTTGGTATTATTTTTTCAAGGTCTGTAACAAAGTCCATTTGTAGTTTCTATCATTTGTGTAATGACACTGAATAAGTAAATTAATTTAGGTAACATTTTACTGTCATTTTCTTATATTTTTTCTAGCCTATCTATACGCAATTAATATTTTAAAAGTTATTTTAAATTTCCATTACCATGAAGATTGTTTTGTAATCGTAGCATTATAGTTCCTACATGTGTCTTGGTAGATAAATAACCAAGTGTTCTATATATTTTTTAGTTATTTTAAAAGGTAGTTTGTCATTTCACCTCCACTGAATGTTGCTGGTGATATGCAGAAATGTTTTATATCCTACAATTTTTCTAAAGTTGTCAAATGACTGAGAGATCTGAGGTATGATCAATCCATTTGAATTTCTTTTTAGAATTTAGTCAAAGCCCACTGCACTATTTCTTGAAATTGTTACAAGGGAGAAAGCAAAAAATTAGTTGGAGTAGTTGCAGGGGGACCTAGACGGTGCTTCTTCCTCCTATCTGCAATCTTTGCTGGTCTCACCTATGGTTTTCTTGATTTGTTAATGCCCCACTTATTTTGTACAATGTTATAAATTAGCTTTATATTTTGCTTGCATTCTCTTTATTAATGTTTTAATTATATTCTGATCCATAAGGAATGTTTTTTAAACTATAGATGTTTTATGTTTGTTTATAATTTTGTTATAAAACATCACATAGTAACATGTTTAGGGTATTATAGGACACTGAGAAATATGTGTATTCTGTAATGTTGCCATTTAGATAGTACCATATGTTCAACAAATCTAATTTTTCAACTATCTAATTTTTCCAATCATCTTTTCAACTCTATATTTTTCCTTTTTATATTTCTCTTGGGTTTTTCAAGGTCTGATAGAAAAAAACATTAACATCAACTTATGTTTTACTGTCATTCTCTCTTTTCATGATTGCTATGAAACTAGGTATATATATATATATATATATATATATATATATATATATATATATATATATATATATACACACACACACACACACACACACACACACACACACACACACACACACACACACACACACACACACATATATATATATATATATATATAATATTACTTTTTCATTGTCTGTGGTTCCTTTAAGCATTATGTACTTTGCTTTCCTTAATATTGTTGTTATTGTGGGGCAGCTAGGGGGAACAGTAGATAGAATGCCAGGCCTAAAGTCAGGAAGATTCATCTCTAAAAGTTCAAATTATGCCCTAGACACTTCCTCCTAACTGTGTGACCCTGGGCAAGTAATTTAACATTTTTCACCTCAGTTTATCATTGGTAAAATGAGCTGGAGAAGGAAATGGTAAACCACTCCAGTATCTTTGTCAAGAAAACCCCCAAATGGGAACATAAATAGTCAGATATAACTGAAAATGACTAAACAAAAAATTGTTGTCTTTTCTGATATCCGAAGTTCAATTCCTCCTTTTTAAAATTCATGTGAAGTTTAATGCATTTTTTCCATCCTTTCATTTTCACCTGATTCTATATGTTTTAATTTTAATGCATTGGGAAACAGTACAGTGTAGTAGAAAGAGCTTTGTATTTGGAGTCAAAGTCCCTGAGATCGTGTTTGTGTCACATTTCTTGTGTGTCTTTAAGCAAATAACAAAATTTCACCTTAATTTCATGATGTGAAAAATGAAGAGGATTGAAATAGATCAACTTGGTGGTTTCTTAAAGCTATGGATCTTATACTATAATCTTATACTTTTTTGCATAAATCAATAAAAATTCAATTTTGCTCCTTATAATTAGAAAATTTATATTTTGGTAATGGTATGATAATGATAATATTGTATTTTAGGTAGTATGTATTTTCTTGCATTCAATATTTTTGTGTTTTAAGTTTTCCTTTCTATTTTAACATCACTTAGTGTCTGCATTTTGTTTTGATTACACCAATCCGATTCCTTTCTCTTCACCTTAATTCTTCCTGATTCTATTATTCTCTCCAATTCCAAGTTCCTTGAGTTTACCTTAATCATAATTCTCTATTTTACTGTCTGACTGTCAAATTTGTTTTATCCTTCCTTTTTCCAGCTCTGACAAAGCTGTGGTATCTAATCTTCGCTGCCCCCCAACATCACTTTAGCCATTACTCTTTCATTGATATTCATGTGTATAGGAATACTTAAAAATGATATTTTTGTTTTGTACCCCCCCCTTTTTTTTTACCTTATGTACCTTCTCAGATAGTCTCTAAACAGATTCTATCCCTAAAATATTAAATTTTGATGACAGAGTCTGTATGGACAGCATTTTGTAGCCCTATGAGAGAGTTAACTATCTATCCTTTCCCTTACCTTTTTCCTTGTCACATCTATTTTGAAATCATGCTACCTTCTTTTTGACCTCAGATTATGGTGACATATTGAAGGGATCTGAAACTTTAAAGGGACAGTGTTCCTACCCAACCCTATTCTATTCATGGAATGCTGGGTAAACATTCTCACTTTGGAGTCAAAGAAAAAGCAAAACCACTGTTGGCCTACCCTTTTTCTGTAATTAGAGACTGAGTTAAAGAACCACATTTAGGGTCAGAGAAACAGAGCTTCTGGTCTAAGTCTTTTCCTGGTGCTCAGAGTTGAGTCTACCATCCTGCTCTATGGTTGGAGCAATAGCATTGTGACTCTATTCAGAGACCCTTTGAAGCCATGGGTCCCTGTTCGATTTTCTCTCAACCTTATCTCTCCCTCTACAATCAATCACTTTCTTTTGAGTTAGTACTGGAAAACATGACCTCATCTTGAACTACTTAGGTAGATAGATTAATAGGGCATTTGTTTTTTTTCTTTTTTAAATTTTATTTTAATTTATGGAATAAAACAAGCATCTCCATAACATAGTACAATAAAAAAGATGATTGTACATGAAACTGCAAATCTGCTATACAAAACTTGCTTTTCCTTTCTTTCAACAAAATTATCATGTAAATTTCTTTTTTATTCTTTCCTCCCCTCACCATAGAGATGGCTACCATTAGACACAAATAGGTAGGTAGATTAGATAGATAGATAAATAGATGTATGTGTGTAAAAGTATTCTATAATTTTCTACACTATTCTGACCAGCATAAGACCTCACTATGTGCCTACATCAATCTGTGTCTCCTAAAAGGCTTTAGAAAGAGTCATTTCTGAGTAGGTTGGAACTCTTTTCACCACACCTTCCATAAGACTTAGGGGCAAAAACCTGTAATTATAGAAAGAGGGTCCTGAACATCAAACCTCAGAAGAGTACATGGTATAATGCTGTCTCTCTGAGCGAGGGTTTTTTGAAAGAGGGCTGTTAAAGAACATAGTAGCCATCCATGTAGGATCAGTATGGTAGGCAGAAGCAGAGGCAGTTGTAAGAGAGAAGATGGAGGGACAAGTTTAAGAGGTTGGGAATAGAGAATGTGGTCATATGGTATAACCACCATTTCTGTAATCTTCTGAAGTGCACATTGAGATGCTAAGTGCCTCTCCAGGGTTTCACCAAATTTTCTTACCATTTCTTGTCCTGAGAATTCACACTACTGATTTAGTACCATGCAGGAAATCAGAGTTTTTTCATTTGTTAACTGGATAAGTCCTCATACTCTTTGCCATATCATGTTTGTAGGACACAAATGAGGAGAGCCTTGGGTAAGTGAGCATGAGTCACTCTCCACTGCCCCCAGGAACTGTGAAAGAGAGAATTTGTCTTTTAGAAAATAGATGGCAAGAGGATGGATGGCTTGCGTTTTATTCTTTGTTGTTTGACTTGCATTCCTGTTTCAGTAAATTGTCTTTCCTTCCCAACCACAGTATTACGTAGTGTAATTGATTTTTAAAAACTCTTGTTTTTAAAATTCAAATGCAATGGGGGCTTGAGAGCATTAATTTGAGTAGGTCAAACACAAACCAAGCTTGAAAAGTCTGGCAGTAGTGAGGAGGTGCTCCACTCACTTTTCCTATCTTTCCTTATATTTCAGAGAGAAAGAATCTGTAAAGAGTCTGAGCAGTAGGCAGGCTAGGCTACTGAGGTTACATACCCATTCCTGAAATGCTGTTATTGGTCATGAAGGAAGGCAGGAGTTAATCTGCAACAGCAAGACTTTACTGTGGCTTTTTCATGAGAGAATAGTGATTAATTTGTTCCATTGTAATGGCAGAAGGATTTCAAGAAAATAGAATGTAATTACTCACATTGGAACTTGGGCAGCACAGGAGCAGAAATGATTTTACTTTTGGAGAAATAAAAGGGAGGGAGGGATGAAGGAGAAATGGTCATGGCCAAGGGATGCTCAGGACACAGGGTATCCGAGACACTGCTAAAATGCATACTTCAGTATTCTAAGTCTACATTTCACTTTCAGTTTCATGCTTTACATTTGCAACTCAGTAACATAATAAAAACTGCAGATTGAGAGTGGAAAAAAGCACCAATTCTAATCTTATAGTGTCATAATAATTTTGAGCAAGGTCACCACTTCTTGGTCTCAGTTTTCTCACATGTAAAATGAGAATATTAGACTACATATTTACTTCTTTTAAAACTTCTAGTTTTAAATCTGTAATCCAATGGTGCCTAGATGTATTTGAAATGTCTTTCTGTTCAGTGAATATACAGTACATGCCATATTTATCCATCTTTATCTTCTACAGAACTAGAATATAGGCACATGTACATATGTATGCATATGCATATACCATCATTAATAGGATCATAACTGTAGAGCTGGGAATGACCTTAGAGATCATTTAGAACCACTGCCGCATTTTTAAAAAATGTATTTATTTTTAGTTTTCAATATTCATTTCCAAAAGATTTTGTGGAAAATTTTCCAAATTTTCTCCCCATCTCTCCCCTCCCGCATCCCAAGACCTTATGCATTCTGATTACCCTTTCCCCCATCTGCTCTTCCATCACACTCCTCCCTTCCTTTATCCCCATCTGCTCTATTTTCTTGTAGGGCAAGATGACTTTCTATACCCCATTACTTGTATATCTTACTTCCCAATTGCACGTAAAAACAATTTTTAACATTTGTTTTTAAAACTTTGAATTCCAACTTCTCTCCCCTCCTCCCTCCCCATCTATCCGCACTGAGAAGGTAAGCAATTCAATATAGGTTATACATGTGTACTTATGCAAAAGACTTCTATAAAAGTCATGTTGTGAAAGACTAACTATATTTCCCTCCATCCTATCCTTCCCCTGATTTATTCTATTTTCTCTTTTGACCTTGTCCTTCCCCAAATGTGTTTACTTCTAATTACCCCCTCCTCCCATTTGCCCTCCCTTCTATCATCCCCCCTTATCCTATTTCTCCCCTTCTCTACTACTTTCCTGTAGTATAAGATAGATTTTCATACCAAATTGTGTGTACATCTTATTCCCTTAAGTCAAATGTGATGAGAGTAAGTTTCCCTTTTTTCCTCTCACCTCCCCCCTTTTCCCCTCCAATGAAAAAGCTTTAGCTTGCCTCTTTTATGAGAGATAATTTGTCCCATTCCATCTCTCCCTTTCTCCTCCCAATGTATTCCTCTCTCACAACTTAATTTTACTCTTTTTAGGTATCATCCCTTCCTATTCAACTCACCTGTTGCCCTCTGTCTATATATACATATATATATATATATATATATATATATACATACATATACACATGTATGTGTATATATATATATGTATATATATATATATATATACATATACACATGTATGTATATAGTACCTCCAGCTACCCAAATAGTGAGAAAAGTCTCAAGAGTTACAAATATTATCTTTCCATATAGGAATATAAACAGTTCTACTTTTGTAAGTCCCTTATGATTTCTCTTTCCTGTTTACCTTTTCATGTTTCTCTTGATTCTTGTGGTTGAAAGTCAAATTTTCTATTCAGCTCTGGTCCTTTCATCAAGAATTCTTGAAAGTCCTCTATTTCATTGAATGACCATTTTTTCTCCTGAAGTCTTATACTCAGTTTTGCTGGGTAAGTGATTCTTGGTTTTAATCCTAGTTCCTTTGATGTCTGGAATATCATATTCCAAGCCCTTTGATCTCTTAATGTAGAAGCTCCTAGATCTTGTGTTATCTTGATTGTATTTCCACAATACTGGAATTGTTTCTTTCTGGCTGCTTGCAATATTTTCTCCTTGATCTGGGAACTCTGGAATTTGCCTACAATATTCCTAAGAGTTTTTCTTTTCAGATCCCTTTCAGGGGATGACCAGTGGATATTTTCAATATTTATCTTGCCCTCTGGTTCTAGAATATCAGGGCAGTTTTCCTTGATAATTTCATGAAAGATAATGTCTAGGCTCTTTTTTTTGATCATGCCTTTGAGGTAGTCCCATAATTTTAAAATTGTCCCTTCTGGATCTATATTTCAGGTCAGTTGTTTTTCCAGTGAGATATTTCACATTGTCTGCTATTTTTTCATTCCTTTGGTTTTGTTTCATAATTTCTTGATTTTTCATAAAGTCATTAGCTTCCATCTGCTCCATTCTAATCTTTAAGGAATTATTCTAGTCAGTGAGCTTTCGGACCTCCTTTTCCATCTGGCCAGTTTTGCTTTTTAGGGCATTTTCCTCATTGGCTTTTTGGATCTCTTTTGCCATTTGGTTAGTCTAGTTTTAAAAGTGGTATTTTCTTCAACATTTTTTGGATCTCCTATAGCAAGCAGTTGACTTATTTTTCATGATGTTTTTGCATCACTCTCATTTCTCTTCCCAATTTTTGCTCTACTTCTCTTCCTTGATTTTCAAAATCCTTTTTGAGCTCTTCCATAGGCTGAGACCAATTCTTATTTTTCTTGGAGGCTTTTGAAGAAGAAGCTTTGACTTTGTTTTCTTCTGTTTGCATGCTTTGGTTTTCCTTGTCACCAAAGTAAGATTCTATTGTTTGATTCTTTTTCTGCTTTTTTCTCATTTCTCCATCCATTTATTTGACTTTCGAGCTCTTTGTTAAAGTAGTTCTCTGCTTCCAGTGGGGGCAGAAGATGTACTGTTAGCCTCTTGATCCCCCAACAATCTGTGAGCCTAGAGCTTCACAAACAGCTACTGCCACTGCCCCTGCTGCTGCTGTGGGCTCCTTCACCCCTCCCCTCTCTGCTGCCCTGGGCCTGGGGCTGGACCACTCCACTCTCCCACACTAGTCGCACAGGTTTTTTCTACTGACCTTCCCATTTGTCCTCAGTGTTTTAGGGTTTTGAAGCCTGGAAATTGTCACAAATGTGAGAGATTCAGTCTCCCCAAGGCCTGCTCAGTTCGTTTCTGTGCCTGCACAGCCCATGCTGGACTGTGCCCTGACCAGGTGGTATAATAAACACTTCCCTGTGAACTTCTAGGTTGTCTTGGGCTGGAGATTTGCTTCACTCCATCGTTCTGTGGGTTCTCCAGATCCAAAATTTGTTTAGAGCCATTTTTATAGGTATTTGGCTGAGCTTTGTAGGAGCACTCTACAAAGTCCATGCTATTACTCTGCCATCTTGTCTCTGACTAATAGGGCATTTGTTGAAGACTTTCTATGTAGTTGGCATTGTGCTAAGTGATGGGAATATGTGTATAAGAAAAAGACAATCACTGCCCTCAAGGAGCTTCCATTTTATCTATGCAATATTTCTTAGTCCAGTTCCCAGTAAAGTACTTTAAATGGCCTTTTTTTCTACTTCTTTCATCAGTGGGGAATCAGTTCAAGATGATCTCAGATCCCTTTCTGCCAGTGAAATACGCCTGTGTGATTTTCCCAACCATGTTGTATTTACCTTCAACCTCCTTTCCTCAAAGACAGATTAGAATCTAAAAGCCCTTCAACTACCTCTCTCCATTATTGACTAGTCTTTCCACAAGCTCCTATATTCCACCCTTCTCTCTCTTCCTTATATACATTTTTTTCTGCATTATCAATCTAATCCAATAAACTTTTATAAATCACTTGCTTTGTGCCAGACACTGTTCTAAATCCTGGGGATACAATTAATGAAAAGAAAGCTCATTTCTGCCCTCAAGGACCTTATAATCTAAAGGGGGAGATAAACTCTGAAGGAGTCAGGAAAGTTGCAAGAATGTGGTGAGTAAATGGGACTTCAGGGGATACCTGACCAGGGGCATCTTTTTCTGTGAAATTGAAGTCAGTGAGAGCAGCAGAACAAAACCAAGTCATGTGAGAGTCTAGCAATGTTTTGGGAGAAGTTTGGCACTTTGCTCTGTAGCTCTGTAGTCAGAGGGAGGATGCTGAGGGACACAGTATTAATCAAAACTTGAGTCATCAGAATGGTGGTGAGTTTAGAAATGGTGATCTTATACTGGAAGAGACATTTTGTTCCAGAGAACTGAAATCAGACAGAGCAGCAGATTCAAAGTAGAGTATTTATTCTCCTTCTCTTGTTCTTCTTAAAATTTTTCATTTTAAATACCTTAGTCCCCTGATATCCATTTTTACCTTCTCAGTTCTTGTGTTTGTGTATACACATGTGAATGTATACATGTCTTTGTGTGAATAAAGTGAAATCAAAGAGAAATTCAGAGACAGCCCCACTAAAGGCTGTGGTGACAGAGTTGACAGGGTTCATCAAGATAACATCGGAATAACTTTATTTATTTTCAACAGACTTGTTAGATCATGGAAATTACTGAGACTTGACCTACCTAGATTTCAACAAAGTACTTGGGGAAAAAAGTCTTTCAAGTATAGCAATTGTTTTTGGATCACTCTCCAATTCCCCACTATCTCTTCTACAGAACTTGGCTACTCCTCCGTTTGGAGTTCTAAGATTAATTTTTAGGGGGTGATTGTTTCTCTACAATTATCATACATAGCCATTCAGTATGTTCCTCTAATTTCAATAACCAGTCATCTTCTCACTGTCATAAAATCAGTTAATATCTCCTCAGTCTTTATTAACTCATCAATATTTTGCTTTTATAAGGTGATACTTAATGAAAAAAAAATATAGCAAGGACCAAAGTAGAACACCATCCAAAATATACTCTTCTCTAGTCTCTTGGTCCTTTCTATCCCATCCAGTTTACTTCTTCTTATATTACAAATGATGGCTGAATCATTCCTTCTTTACTTAGGACACTGAGTCTCAGCTGATGGTTGATTCATTGATGAGCTGAGTCAAGCAGGCCATTTCTTTTTATGACTTCAAGCCAGACAGCTGCTGCAGCTACCATCAGACTTTCCTATATTCTCCTGTTGCTAGACCTCCAGTTTATTCCAATCTTTCAGTGTTCTTAAGGTTATAACTTGGTCTATTTTTACTCCAATATATTTAAGATCAAGACATAATATGTATAAAAGAGAGAGAAACCGAGGTGACAGCATTCACACTGAGTCACATTAGCCAGTTACAGAGATGAAATAACTAGTAGTAGATGAGAGGCAAAAATATCAAACTGTTGGAGCTTTTACTGCTTCTCCTCTTCCCTTGTCTAAATGCTTGCAGCAGTTCTCACTTCATGTATCTTCAGAAGAGAGAAAGTTCATCTGTTCTGGACTCTTTGTATGTCACTCAGTTCTGACTCAGCAGCCAATTAAAGGAAATTTTCTGAGACACACACACACACACAGAGAGAGAGAGAAAGAGAGAGAGAGAGAGAGAGAGAGAGAGAGAGAGAGAGAGAGAGAGAGAGAGAGAGAGAGAGAGAGAATACTTGCCAGTGATCTGATATGGAGAACATACACAACCCTTATATTACACATTTCCAAAACTAGGTATACCAGATTTTCACATGGATAAGTAGCAGGCAGAAAATTCGATTCATGCTCAATGGACTAGACCCTCATTGGCATGTCCTTCTGCTATTTTAGTAACACTTAGGGGGGAAATCAAAACTTATTGAATGACTAAAACCAAAGAGCAGTGATTAATGCACCAATGATAAACTGATGGTGTTGTGTTGGAGATCTTTATTTGACCCTGCGTTGTTCCAAAGATATTTCTATCAATTAGATGAATAGCAATATGTACTTCTTGAGGACATAGAATACATTTGTCTTTCCTTTTATTCCCATTTTAAAGTGCATGCATGAATAAATAAATAAAAGTTTGATGACTGACAATTTGAATGAAAACATAGATGACAATAGTATCAACTTTTCTAATGACATGAACAGTAACTAAAATAGTTTATGGAAGAATTAAGATCCCAAAACTTTGTAATAAGCCAAAATAATGGTCTGATTATAAAAATCAAATTAAGAACTGCAAGATCAGAGAGAAGTATCTAGATACTTTTTCATGTGGAAAAAAATTGGTCATTTTAGTATTTTGTAGGTAAAACATATGCCAATATTGTAACAACAGCTGAAAAAGCCCTTGAACTTGGGCTAAATGGATTTTTAAAGTTCAGAACAAGTGAAGTAATGATGTGATTTTAATGTGCCCTGATTATGCCAGCTCTAGAGTATTTATTGTATTCTATTCTAATCACTATGTTTTAAGAAAGACACTTACATGGAACATATATAGAAGAGGGTAACAATTATACTGAAAGGATTGAAGACTCTCTATTTGAAGCTTTGTTTTAAAAAAAAGTCCCAAGATGTTGAGGCTGCCTTCAATGTTTCTTCATTTTTAGAGGTCTTCAGAGTAGGCCATGGATGGCCAATTTTAGGGAATTTCTGGTATCTTTATTTAGGTACAAATTTGATTTGATGATCTATGAAATAAATTGGATAGTCTGATTATGTAAACTAAGTAACCTTAACTAGCTATATCAAACTGAAATCAATCAGAATTCCACATAGGTAGAATTTTAATGAGCAAATCTACTGCAGTTTATTTATCTTCAACTTGACATGCTACAAAGCTATTATTTTATCACTGTGAAATTCCTCTATCAACCCGTAATTCCTGGTGTCCACTAAGGACAAATACAGTCTTTTGAAGACAAAAAAAAAAAAACATGATAAAAGTTACAGTTACAATAATTCAAGCCTAATATATCATTCATTAGCATTCAAATGTTGATTTTTCCACTCCAAATGGATCTGAACTACTTAACCACAGGTTCCTGCACAAATGTATATAGGGCCAATTGGGCAGAACTAATGAAAATGAATGTTTGTGATTTGTTTACAATGAACTCATTTACCCAGAAAACATAGATTTCTAGAAGTGAGTTTCCCATTGGGACTAACTCTTCAAAGGGCAGTGGACTTCTCTCAAATAGGCCATTTGTCAATTTGTCTCTCCACGCCTCAAAGATCTATCCAAACATATTAATTCTAGTTCAGATATAAGAAAGACAGGAACAAAAGCTAACATCCATTTCCCATTTCTGGGAGGTATTTTAGTTCTCTTAGCCTAAGTAAAAATGTTAGCTATTTTTGGCAATTTTGAACATTTCTCTCAGTTGAGTAGGTAGCCTGTAGCAAATTCTTAGGTAGGAAAGAAATGGGTCATTCTGGGAGTCTTGCTGAACCTGAGAATTTCTGAAGTTTGATTTTTACCTAATTGCAGTGGACCAGAATTAATATCCTTTAGGTCACATCACATTCTGCAGAGTGATACTAGGGGGAAAAAAAGAATGACTTGTTTTTTCTTGGTGATCTCTCACCTAGCTAAAGTATAATTAACCATATAGTCATTTAACCAGGTTGTATGTGATGCTAGAAAAATAAAAATGAATCATTATAGAAAACATTCCAATTGATTCAGCAAATCAGTAGTTCATATTACCACCCAGGTGTCCACTAATATTATCATATTACCACCCTGGACAATTCACCAATGAATCATCTGTTCTGTCTTCCTGAACTTCTTAGCATTCTATTAATATCATCTGTAGTTTCTTGGTTAAGGTCTTCATTGCTCATCCAAAGAATTAAATTCCAAGAGATGTGTTGTGTGGGGCACTCCCTGTTACTCTTCTACATTGTGCTTTCATTTTTAAAATGTGAGTTCCGTTAAAATTGAAATGTTTTTATTCTTTTTATTTCTATCCTTTTCACCAAGCATAGTGTCTGGCATATGGTAGTACTGTCTGGTCTATTTTAACTGCTACCAAATTCTGGCTAATTACCAACTGGATCTCCTTTTATGAATAATCTCTTTGCAATATCAATCATTTTCAGAACTTTAGAAAATGATTCCAAGTTTTATGGATATTGGTATCTAAGATTCCAAGTAGCTTCCAAGTTGGCCTGAGATCATCCACAGGAATTGACAGTTGAGAAGTTAATTGCATGGTGATGCCACAAAGTTTGAACACCTCTAGCTGTACAATTTATCTCCAATCAGATTTAACCAAATCAACAGAGGATGAATATAAAAATATGGCATAGTCCAGTATGAATACCATCAGGAACACTGAAGTTCAAAATAAATTAATTTTCCCCCAAAGAACAATAAAATAGACAAAAAAGTGTTTTTAAAATAAAATTCAGAAAAAGTAGATCAATAGAAAAAGGGATAGAAGCACTATTTGGGGTGGATAGAATCATCATAAAGGAGATTAGGGAGAAGTTATGACTAATTCTTAATTTATCTATTTCTTCTTTCAAGGTACATGATTTTTAAACTAGAAATGATGCGATAAAAATATTTAATGAGAAAAATAATGAGAAAAATAGTAAAAATAATCCTTAACTCTCCTTGATATATATATATAAGTCAATGATGAACCACACCTTAGAATACTAAAGAATTGGTAAATAGCATTTCTGAAACATTGTTAGTGATCACTGAATGATTATGGAAAATGAAAGAGTTGTTATAAGATTGGAGAAGGTTAAACATTATCATAATTTTTGTAAAAGGGAACCTGATGAAGTATACAAACTATAGAAAAGTGAATTTCACTTCAATTCTAAGAAAATTCTAGAATTTATTACTAAGAGATTGTTATTGAACATCTGGAAAGAGAAGACATGAAAACGAGTTGGAATGTTTTCACAAACATATTCTCAAATCTAAGCCCCTTTCCTTTTTAGAATTGGTGGGAGATACTGTTTCTCTATATTTAAATAAGGCATTTAATCAGTTCTCTCATACCACTTTTTCAGGAGAAAATTGAACAATTTAAACAATAAGACAGTTATGGCTTCAAATTGACAAGTCCCCAAAAGCAGCTATTAATGATCATGTAGCTCTTTAAGGTCAGCTTGGAAGAAGACCTCTACTGATTGCCCCACAGAACTATACTTGTCCCTGTATATTTTAACATTTTAACCCATGGTTTGGATGAGAAAATAGTGCATTTATCAAATTTGCAGATGACAGAAGGGTAGAAGAAGTTGCTAATAAATTATATGACAGAGCCAGGGTTGAAATATATTTCAACAAGCTCTTAAATTGTGGTGAATCTAATAATAAGAAGCTTTAATAGATGTAAATATGAGGCCTTATATTTAAGGATAAAATATCAAGAAAAGTGAAAGATGGAGGAGATATGTTCAGATAGTAATTTGCATTAGAAAGATATAGGAACTTTAGTAGCAGGAGTTAAATATGCATCAATAATGTGATATGGAAGACATAAAAGCTTATATAATCTTCATACAAAAGAGGCATATAATATATTACTAGGTAGATGTACTTTGTTCTGATAAAATCACGCTTGGAATGCTTCATTCCGGGCACCACATTTTAGGGAGGACATCGATAAACTATAGGGCATATGATGAAGGAAGAACCATAATGTTCAAAAGATGAGATAATGCCATCTGGGGGCTGGTTAGAAGAATTAGAGTTATAATAGACATGGGAAATATTTAGTCATATTCAAATATTTGAAATTTTTTATGTAGAAAATCTCATTATCTGGGCATGTTCTGCTTGTACCCAGAGAGCAAACGTATAAATAATGGGTAAAAGTTTCAGAAAGAGAAATATTTTCTGTTTAGTGTAAGGAAAAAAAATCCTAATAGCTATTCAAATGTGGAATGGGATGTTCTGGAAGACAAGATAATCTGGTCTCTGTCAATGGAGAACTTCAAAATGAATCTGAAGGACCATTTTTGATTTATGTTTGAAGTTCTTTCTCACTAAGGTACATAATTGAATAAGAGGCATCGGAAAACCTCTGTGATTCTGGAATTTCATGAAGATAATCCACCAATATGCCCCTAGATTATTCATTATACTTGGGAACTCTTTGATAGGGAAAATTAGTAACAAGACAAATCATTTTAATGGGATAACCTCAAACAAGTAAATTATTTACTCCTTTTGATCTCAGAGATATAGGTCATCAGAGTAGGAAGAAGGCATCTTAGAGATCATGATCAAATGTGTCCAAGAAAAGTAAAGTAATTTGCTCTAGGGAAAATGGTAGAGAGAGGTCTAGAAACAAGATCTCCAGACAACCAAATTAGTGATCTTTCCAGTGGCAAGGGTTCTTCGCTGAATTGGTTCTTGAAGCAAACCCATTGGTTTTTTCTCATTCCTTAGAACCTTTAGATATTTATTTTCTTATAGATATATAATTTTTTTGAGTATTAAGCCTTAAATTTATTATTTTTTCTTTTTTAAATAAATTTCAAATTTATTTATTTTTAGTTTTCAACATTCATTTCCACAGGAGTTTGAGTTCCAAATTTTCACCCCATCTCTCCCCTCCCCATCCCAAGACACCCTGCATTCTGAATACCCCTTCCCCCAATCTGCCTTCCCTTCTATCACACCCCTCCCTTCCCTTATTCCCCTCTTCTCTTTTTTCTTGTAGGGCAAGATAGATTTCTATACGCCATTACCTATATTTCTTATTTCCCAGTTGCATGCAAAAACAATTCTCAACATTTGTTCCTAAAACTTTGAGTTCCAACTTTTCTCCCTCCTCCCTCCTCACCCATCCACACTGAGTAGGCAAGCATTTCAATATAGGCTCTACATGTATAGTTATGCAAAAGATTTCTGTAATAGTCATGTTGTGAAAGACTAACTATATTTCCCTCCATCCTGTCCTGCCCCCATCTATTCTATTCTCTCTTTTGTCCCTCCCCAAAGTGTTTACTTCTAATTACTCCCTCCTCTCCTTTGCCCTGTCTTTTATCATCCCCTTCCACATCCCACTTATCTCCTTCTTCCCTACTTTCCTGTAGCGTAAGATAGATTTTCATACCAAATTGAGTGTTCATGTTATTCTCTCCTTAAGCCAAATGTGATAAGAGTAAGCTTCACTTTTCCCTCTCACCTACCCCCTTTCCCCCTCCATTGAAAAATCTTTTTCTTGCCTCTTTTGTGAGAGATAATTTTTCCCATTGCATTTCTCCCTTTCTCCTCCCAATATATTCTTTTCTCTTAATTTTTTTTAGATATTATCCCTTCCTATTCAACTCGCCCTGTGCCCTCTGTCTATATGTATACAATCCCTCCAACTACCCAAATAGTGAGAAAAGTCTCAAGAGTTACAAATATTATCTTTCCATATAGGAATGTAAACAGTTCAACCTTAGTAAGTCCCTTATGATTTCTCTTTCCTGTTTACCTTTTCATGTTTCTCTTTATTCTTGTGTTTGAAAGTCACATTTTCTATTCAGCTCTGGTATTTTCATCAAGAATGCTTGAAAGTCCTCTATTTCATTGAAAGATCATTTTTTCACCTAAAGTATTATACTCAGTTTTGCTGGGTAGGCAACTCTTGGTTTTATTTCTTTTGACTTCTGGAATATCATATTCCAAGCTCTTTGATCCCTTAATGTAGAAGCTGCTAGATCTTATGTTATCCTAATTGTCTTTCCACAATACTCAAATTATTTCTTTCTGGCTGCTTGCAATATTTTCTCCTCGACCTAGGAACTCTGGATTCTGGCTACAATTCTGCATCCTGAAGCCTGCTTCATTCCTTTCCCTGGTCCACCTTGACCAAGGCTGGGCTGTGTTCTTCTTTGAGACCAGTGCAATAGACCTTTTCTGTTGGCCTTCCTGGTTGCCTTGGGCTGAAAATCTCTTTCTGTTGTTTTGTAGCTTCTGCTACTCTAGAATTTGTTTAGGGTCATTTTTTACAGATATTTTATGGGCTATGGTGGGGAGAGATAGAACACATCAGTCCTTCTACTCCACTATCTTGACTCCACCCTTAAATATATAATATTTAATCATTATTTCATTTGCATTAGAAAAATGTATATACTATATCCACCTTAGTTTAAAATGAAGACATATATTTTGCTTGGATTTTAAGAACTTTTCTGGAAAACTGTTTGGAAATATTCCTAACTGCTTCATAAATGTTTTATTATTTTTAACTCTGGTTTTAGTTGAATGTGAGTTTAATTTAGATATTACTACCTCTTTAATCCTAGTCAAATTGGATTAATAAAATTTCTTCAGAAGATTTGATAGAACTATGAATCATATCTTCCACTAGCAGGAATTCCTAACAAGTAAGATAAACATTGCCATTATGAGATATTCATAACTGGGCTGAGAAAACTGAACCTTTTAATTTTTGTGTATTCATTTTTTGAAAGTTTTTTTTTAGCAGAGACTTGTAGAAATGTAGTATTAAATACAAAAATAAAATACTATATTATTATTGTTAAATTAATAGTATTAAGGTACAATACATATCCTTTAAGCATTTGTTTTCAAAATATGCAGATGCACGATCCTCTCCTTAGGCCAAATATTCTTCTGCCACCTCAGGTGGCCTAAGATTTCATTAGCCTTAGATTTAGTATGCCTCAAAGCCCTCACCAGCATATTTTAAAGACATTTTTAACTTATCAAAAGCCTGCTGTGAAAAAAGTCCTAGGAAAAATGCTTTCTGGGGATTATTTATGTTTCTAGTAAACCAATAGCTTGATTAACTGAGCAATAAATCATTTTGCAAATCTTTCAGAAATGTTGGAGTTTGTGGCATTTAAAGTAGGCTTATGATAGAAAATAACCTTTTGTCCTTTGCCAAATCTATTAGCACAATTTTGAGAATGATTCCTTTGATTACTTCTTATTCCAAAGATTTCATGTGATGTTTATCCAATGTTTTGCCCACTTTTAATATCTCATATCCAAATGAGCTTTAATGATTAATTTAGAAAATAACTGACAATGAATTGTTTTTCCTGATTAGTAAATATACTTGTACTAACAATTGCCAACTCCATGAAAATCTTTTCCTTGTGTAATATGTAGATGTGGTTAAGAAAGTATCATAACTACACTAATATATGTCTTTGGCACTACCCCATCTCGTTAAATAAAGCCAGATTTCCAATTTCTAAAGTGAGATAGTAAAAAAGATTTTGCTGAACATTTGAAATTATTCACAAGAATTATACACAAAAGTCACACACACAATCAATTTGACTTTTTTGATTTATTAAAATGTATTTGATTGCCATATCACTCATGAGAAATAAAATTGTTTTGCTATAAAAAATACAAACATCTATCCATCAGGTTGTGACATTAGTTTAAAAGAGATTAAAAAGTAAAAGATCAGGGCAGGGTTGACATAGCACTGGACTAATCTGTGCAACTGATGTTGTATTTCTTGGCCAATCAGTTAGCATAGTCCAGCTCTTCAGGAATTTCATGAAAGACTGAGCTCAGGCCAGCAGCCAAGGGCAAAAAACTCTTTGACTCACTCCACAGACCACTGGGCTCTTCATTTTATAACTGGGGAAATTTAAATGATAAATTACAGTCAACAGGGGCAGAGTTCCAGCTGTTACAAACAGCAAACATATAACTTGAGATCCTTTCCCCTACAGTCACTGAAGTTCTTAAATGCACCATTAATAAAATGTTTTCAGGATGCCTTTTATCAAGCTTAAATAAAATGACCATTTTTAAAAAGAAAACATATCATTTTAATAAATTTTACAAAGTAATACTGGCAATTAACAGTCCAGTAGGAAGTTAGTTGACATTCTATCTAAAAAAAGTATTGCACAATCTACACAATTCAGCACTAGTTGATGTTGGCTCAACAGGACATGAAACAACAGATTGGAGTGACTTCATCCGCTTCCTCCAAACTGGCTTCATGCTTGACCTATTTGACTAAATGAACTGGTATGTTTTGGCTTTGTCTAAGTATTGTTATAGTATATTTTGAAACAATTAAAGAACAATTCTAGAATTATTTAGTCAAGACAAACTAACTGAAGTTTTAGAGATACTCTGATTTTTGTAATTTTGGACTTAAATGTTTATAGAAGTGAATCAAATAGTATAGTTCTTGAAAGTTGAATTTTCTCTGATTCTGAGAGTGCTCACATTCATCAAAGGCAGGTAAATATAGTGGAAATCTACAGTTAGAAATCTTATTTAATACTTGCTATGGCACAGTAGCTTTGTGACCAAGACACAGTCTCTTAAGCTATCTGAACCTCAGATTCCTTATTTATAAAATTAGTATCAGAAAGACTTACACTATTTCCCTCTTAAGGTGGTTGTAGGAAAAGTCCTATGCAAACATTAAAGGATTGTATAAATGCTAGAACAGAAAGTAAGTTCCTTGAGGAAAGGGGATATTTTTGATTTTGTCTCTGGTTCCCCAAAACCTTGTACAGTGCCCTTGCACAAAATAGTTACTGCTTAAATTTTTTTCAAATTAAGTTGGAAATGAGAATTATCTCAATTTTTGTATTTTACTTGACTATTACAAGTTGGATAAATTTATTTTTAGATTTTAATTAGCCTCCTGGTAGACTTTAATATCATCTGTCTGTGAGAATACATTAGAAGATACATATATCTTTTTTTCCAAGGACTTTAACACTCACATTCTCTCTCTCTCTCTCTGCCTCTCTCTCTCTCTCTCTCTCTCTCTCTCTCTCTCTCATTTAAATACAGGGCATAGTTATTTTTATAGTGACAGGGGAAGAAAAACCATTATAATTTTATGCAACATGAAAGAATCACCTTCTGAATTGCCCAGTCCAATTTTTTTAAAGGGGACATTTATTTTTTTCTGGTTCAGTGAAAAGAGAGATGAACTTGGAGTCAGGAGTCAGGTTGTAAAATTCCACCTCGGATGATTCCTGTCTGAGTGACCATGTACCTCTGTTAATCTGAGTTTTAGTTTTCTCACCAGTAATATGAGGATCATAGTATTCACTGATGCAATGTAGTCTAGGGAAAAGGGTTTTAGATTAGAAAAACACTACACATGTTCTAGTACTGGTTCTGTCGGTTGTTTATTAAGTATTTGACCTTGGACAAGCCTCATCATTTTTGTGGGTCTCAGTTGTCATTTTTGCAAAAGAGGAGATTGGTTTAAATGATCCCTTTCTGCTCTAATTTTCATTATCTCCCTATTTGATATATATGTATATTATACATAATATACATATATGTTATACACACACACACACACACACACACACACACACACACACACACACCACCACCACCACCACCACCAAGTAATTTGTACAATATGGCACTGATCTGGGAACCTTTCATATAGCCTTTTGAATGTTATATTCTCAAAGTGTCCATCAGTTATAATAATTAAAAAGTCACTAATTTGGTGATATTTCTCTGCCAAGGCTCCACATGTAGGAAAATCATTTAAAAAATGTACCTTATTTTCCATCTCCCTAAGAACATACACTCAAGTTTCTTTTTTAAAGAGAAAAAGCAACTTGAAAAGTTTGAAAAATAAAAAATAATAAAATAAAAATTAAGTTGAAAAATCCATAAAATCATCACAAATTTAAATGGCAGTTCCTGAGGTAAATATAGTAGGATTAAATATACCGACAGACGACTACTTTAAAAAGCTACTTAATAAATAAAATGCTTATTTCTTAGATCTACCCTAGAGATGAACATTCTGGATTGTGATAAAACTAATCATCTCCAGTTTAAACTTATCTTGACCTTTGATTTTATTGTTTTTTTTTGTTGTGATTATATACATTACTGAAATAGTCATATTTGATTTTTCTCTAATATTTTTCTCCACAGAAATGTTTTCTGATAGTCATGTGAATGTGAAGGCTCAGGAAGGGACGATAACAATGAACACAGCTTATGGAATATTTTTGTGAGAATCTTAGTGCTTACCTCTCCCTTGATGACTAAATGCAATCCTATCCTGCTTTATTTATATTGTGTGGACTTCTTGCCTTTCCAGCTAAACATCAGTAATTTCAGCCAATTGTCAAACTACTTATGTAATTAAGTCTTCAGGTGAATGGAGAGCTGACCTTGGAGATAAGAAGACATCTGGACTCTTACATATATTAGCTGTAGGACCCTGGATGTGTCACATAACCTCTTAGGTCCCCCCTCATTCCCTCATAATTCTGTTATGTCTGTGTGTATGTATAGGTGCTAATCTGTAGTGGGTCAAAGTTTTCATGCAGAGGCAACAGTTCCTCATATATATATTAGTGAAATCACAGGTCTGATATGAAAACAAGGCTACTATATTAATATGAATAATAGATTATTGAGTAGTCCACTATTAAAGACATAAATTGTCTGTTACTCCAAAATTATAAACAAATTGTCCTAACATATCTCAAAAACTATGTAGTTTTCTTCTAAAAAGATGCATTCTAGACTCCATTATCCTTTCTGTAACCCAGGTTCAGTCTTTGGTTATCCTTGATTCTTTAGTCTCATTTCCTACAGTCAAACTGCTAGTTCTACTTCTCCAAAATCTTTTGTGTCTCCTCCTTCCTTTCTACTCTATTGTTACCACATTAGGTCAGGCTCACTTTGCCACATGTATGGATTGTTGTGATATCTTCCTACCTCTTCTCCATTCTCCAATTCATCTTTCACATGTTGCCACATAATTTTATTAATACACAAATGTAGCTCATGCTGAAAAAAATGCTTAGTGAATAAAATATGTACATCTTAAGCCAATATTAAAAGTCCTCAAAAATCTGTCTCCAACTTTCATTTTCAGCTTTATTTCATAGTATCCTCATTTTTTGCTTTCTATACTTCAGAAAATCTGAGAATGAATGTTGTAAAGTCCTTTAGAAGTCAGTCATCAAAGTCAATCTAGATATGAATAGGAATCTTTTTAAAAAAAATATTGAAGGATCCTCAAGCCAAGCAATATAGTGCAAGCCTGTAATCTGTTCTACTGGGGAAACTGAGGCTGGTGGAAAGTATAAGCACAAGAATTTTGAGCTACATTGTGTTAAACTGTGTGGGTATCTTCAGTAAATGCAACACCAGTGTGATGAGTCAATGAGAGCAGTGGAGAAAGAAAAAAGAGGGTGTTGTGTGGGCCACCAGACTGCCTAAAGTGGGGAAAACTGACCCAAGTTAGAAGATAAGCAAATCAGAGATGCCATGACTAGTAGTAGTAAGATCTGAGCAGCCGATGAACTTCCAGCCTTGGCTAGAAAGGGAGACCCAGTCTTAGAAAAACAAGCAAATAATTACCTAGGACAGGGATGAGGAACCCATGTGCCTTGAGGCCTCATGTGACCCTCTAGGTCCTCAAGTGAGGCCTTTTGACTAAACCCAAACTTTACAAAGCAAATCCCGTTAATAAAAATATTTGTTCTGGTTTGAGTAAGAGCAGAGTGTCGCTGGATTCTGTCCCTATTAGCCAGAGGAAAACTCTGTTAGGTCAAAGTAGCAGAATTATAGACTCCCCTGTGGTCTGCAAATCCTGTTTTCATTATTCTTCTGCAGGCTGGGTTAGAGGCTAGAGGCAAAATCCTGCTGAGTCTGAAGTCTGAGTCAAACTGCTGATTTTTGCTTCTGGACTTCTTTTCTTGATGTACCACCTGAGGCCTTCCTTGCATAGGTCTCCTACTCACTCTGCTCTGGACCTATGTTCCAAAACTGGGTAGTGAATAATAAAGCTGCTAGTGCATAGCTGTCCCCATCACAGTGGCCTGGCATGGATCTGAGGGGTGGCCTGGCTAGGGTTCAACTGGACTCTCCTTTAACTCTGGGGCACAGACCCTCCCTGGGCACTGGAGTGCTCCCCACTGCATGCTTCTGATCTGACACCATTTTAAGTGAATTCAGAATCCCCTGTCTGCCTCCCTGTTCCAACCTGGGCTATACAAAAGACTCACTGTTACTTCTTCTAGATTTCCCTATCGTGATTTGACTGGCACATTTTCTGTACTGTTTGGAGGAATTTGTGAATGAGAGCTCACCACACCCTTGCTATCACTCCACCACTTCTGATTCCATCACCAGCCTCCCCTTTTTCATGATTCTAATTCCCAGTAAGTCTAAACTTATATTAGGCCTAATTCTGCCATTGTGCAACTTTCACTCAGTACTACTAGTTTTGCCCTTTTCTGAAAAGAAAAAAAGGTTAATAATCACATTTCCACATGAAAATCTCTCAAAAATTTAAAAGCAACTATCACCTCACTGTCCTCTGTTCTCTATGATAAATATTCTGGGTTTTTTTTTCAATGAGTCCTCATATCCTCAGTGCCCTCATCATTATCATCCTCCTCTGGATATACCCTGAATTTTCCATGCCCTTCCTAAAATATGGTACTAAGAATTGAACACAATACTCTTGATATATTCTAAACAGATCAAAAGAGTATCACCTTTCAATTGCTGTCAGGACAAGGCACTTATCACCATCTTTGTGCTGGACGTAATATCGAACACTTTAGTGTAAGCTTTTATCGGCTCTTAACTTTATGATACTGTATTGTTTATTAGTATCTATCTTGTAGTGCATTAAAAGTATAAGATTTATTCATTCAAATTGTTGACTATCCATGTATCATTCATCTTTTAAATCATATAGCATCAATCTAAATTCAACATTGTACATTTATATCCAATACATTTCTTATTAGATTTTTTGCTAGACTCTTTTCCATCCCTAGTCATTGAACTCTTTTTACAACATGATAGTTATAGAAGGAAGGGAAGAGAGCAACTTTCTCCATTAGAGGATTTTTGTGTTTATTTTCAGGTTTGGCTCAGAATATGATCAAAACCTTTTGTGATATTAAGAATAAAAAAGCCAGAATACACATAGACACATACATAAACATACACAAAAATATATAAACATATTTATATATGTATGTTTGTGTATGTATCTATCAAAGATCAATAAAATTTATTTCAGAATTATGGGTCACTGTAATAAATGAATATGTGTTTTTCTCTCTCTAGTTATGTTTTATTAATGTTATTTAAAATTATCAGCAGAAATAGCAATTGGAAAAACATAAAACTATCCAATCTTAGAAATGAATGAGTTTTTTCGTTGATTGCTAATGAGGTACTGGGTCACAAGGGTTGTGATGCCCCTCTAGCTCTGAAAAGTGAATATATACTCTGAGGTGAGGTTTTGCTTTGGGGCTTACTTCTTTGAAATAAGATTTCTGTGCCAGATGACACTCTGAGTAGCCATTAAGGAGAGCTGCCCCCTGCCCCCCACCCCCACCCCCCACTTTGAAAACCTAGATGTTGGTGCCTCTCTCTGGTAACTATGTATTATCTAATGGTCAGACAGCTGGAGCTATACGTTGATCTGTGATGTATGTATTGCTTATAGCCAGACAGTTAGAAGCCCTATCTATTGGTCCTTATTTCTTTGCTTGCATTTTGTCTGTTGGTGAATGTAATTAAACTAGATTGCTAACCCCTCAAAAATTGCTTTCTTTTAGAAAAGCAGACCCAAGAACCTGTACTAGCAAGCCATTCTGGGTATGCCAGTGTGGGTCCTGTTATACAGAGTTGGGGTAAAAATCTACTGTATTTTGTTGTTCTGTTTTATAGGTAGAAGCAGATGACTTTTTTTTAAGAGATTCATTACGAGTCAGGCTACAGTAGATAACCTCTGAAGTCCCTTCCAATTCTGAAAATCTAAAGCTTTGTGATTCTGTGAAAATAATGTATCTTAATGAGTCCTCTTTTTCTTTCTAAATGTTTATGTAACATCCATTTCATTGGATATTCTAACTTTCTTTTGCCATCAGTTAAGCTCACTGGTCTGTAGTCTGAGATTTTATTTTCTTTCCTTAAAAACAATTACTACATTTTTCCTTCTCCAGTTCTGTGGTACCTTCTTCTTCCTGGTCTAGATAATCGTTATCTATTTTTTACCTACACCATTATCTTCAATCATGATTGATAGCCTAGATTTTTTTAACTCAATTTTGCTCCAGCCCCTCATTTTAGCTTGACATTCATCTTAATTTTCCAAGTGGATTTCTTGTAAACAGCATATATGTGGATTCTACTTCCTAATCAACTTTGCTATCCTTTTCCACTTGGTGGCTGAGTTTGCTTCATTCACCAATGATTATTGTGTATTTCTGTCCATCCTTCTATTTTACATTTTGCTCTATATTTGCTCCTATATTCTGTTTTACAAATAAGAAGGAGTTGGTTGAAAGGAAGGAGTTTACCTAAGACTTGTGATCTTATAAGAAATGTAGCCTGTTTCCCCTTTATTATCTTCTCTTTATGCCTGATCTCAAAATTTTTTTGTCTATTCCTTTCATTTTTAATCTTCCCTTCACAGTCCTTGTTTGTTTTGCTTATGACTATACTCCTATGTATCATGCCCTTACTCTTAGAATCTCCTGTACTCCCTCCTTGTCCCTATCCTCTCCTATTTCTCTTTTATGTTTAATGTACTTCTATATCAAAGTTTCTTTGTGCACATTCATTGTGGGTATGCATGTGTGCATGCACACATTTGCCATTATATTTAATCTTCCTTTATCTGACTCAGATGAAAGTGAATTTTGTGGAATGCCAGGACTCCTACACTCTCTTCTGTGATGATATACAATTCATGTTATGGACTTCTATTTGGTAATAATGATTTCTCTCCCATTTCCCCCCATTTTCTCTCCTGTCCCTTCCTTTTTTGTTTTGTCTTGAAATCATTAAAATATAATTATAGTACCCATAGACCCTCTATCATTTTTACTCAGTGACCCTTAAAGATATTCGTTTCCTGAAAAAGGTATCTGTTTGTTGTCAGCCAGTTATAGTTCATTCTGAACTTCAGAACTACTGACAATATTTTTAAAAGAACCCCACACTCTTTTCAAAATTTGCTAGCTATACTTCCACTTTCTATATATGTGTAATTTGAATATATTTAATATTTGAATAAATATGTGTATATTTGTTATCTGGCTATTTTAGAAGTTTCCATAAACTACAAAAACCAGAAACCATCGTTTGTTTCCATTTTATTCAACTCTTCTCTCTGTCCTCCCTAAGTCTGATACTGGGGGTCAAACCATTTTTATGGAAACCTTTGTCATTTTCTCTTGACATTGTGAATGTACTATTGGAGCACTCTGTCTGTACACCTGTCATTCCATAGGACATATCTTACCATATGACCAGACTGTCTTCGAATCATACAATTCTTTGGTGGTATTTTTATCCTGTTGCTCCTTGAAGTTTCTCAATATTTATGTGCTATAACCTGCTAACACACTCAGCATAGACCTTTTGATTATCCTCTGTGTGATATTTCTTTTTAATTTTTTATGTCATCATATTCTATATTTTACTCCACATAGTAAAAGAGTTTGGCTTGTTATTTTTTACAGGAAAGAGCAAGTAGATCAATAAGATTTACTGCCCAGATTGTCACTTGCATTTTGATCAACATTGTATAGTGTTTATCCATTATTACATATGTCTGGGCTGACAACACAAAAAGATAATAGGTTGTAACCAAAATTGAAAATGAGGAAGATAGTGGGTGGAATTGCCTTTGGGAAATTGCAAAGTTCTTTTAATGACCCTAAATTCCCCATGAAAACAAAGGTCTAGTGCCTATTTCTTTTGAAATATTCCCATTTCATTTGAAAATGTAAGCTGATTGATGATTTTGCCTCAGAATTGTCCCCTTTATTTAATGACTCCTGTTTTGGAATATCAGAATTCTTTCTATTGGCTTGTTCAGGATTTCATTAATGTGAGTTTTCTATCCCTCTTTGACTCATTTATTCTATAGACTATAGAAACTAACAATTTCTCTGAAACCCCTGACATACACATTCTGAATTCTAGAGTTCTTTTCCAGCTACTTTATCTTCTATTTTACTATTGTTAATTCTAAGATTTAATTGTTACACCCACCCAAGACTTTGTTAATGTATATTATAATAAATGATTTCAGTACATTTCAGTATACAGCAGATACTCATCATTTTGTCTACTTTCTGAAGAATGAAGTTATCATTAAGGCAAACTAAAAAAAAATGCATTGACTGCTTAGCTCTTCAATAAGATTGAATATATGTATCTTACGGCAAAGACTATTTCAATTTAGCCTTTATACCACAAATATTTGTTGATTAATTGAAAACCAGCTATAGATAATTGAAGTCTCTCATCAATATTATGCCATATATCTATGTCAAATTGTATAATCACTCCCAAAGTCCTTATATATTTCTATCTGTCCAGGTGACAGTAGGTTCCTCTCCCAACATCTCTGCTGAATCTGCATTCATTGATCTTCATTCAAATGTCCTACACCATGGTTTTCCATTCTGGTTCTAGGATTTCTGCACAGGAGAATGTTTTGTTAGTATATGTTTAATTCTTACACTTATATTGTTTGTGTGTGTATTACTCTCCCATACTTTCTGTTACTCCAGAAAAAGAAAAAAAAGACTTTCTTCATAATAATACTCTGATCATTATTTGTATCTGGAAAAGTATGTTATTATATTTACAGTAATGATTTTACAATTGCACACACATGTTAGGATGATTAGAATCATTGTTTTAGAATTGCTGGTGACCTCAGATGACATTTGAAAACTCTTCATTTTATAAATAAGAGAAATTGAGGTCTAGGGGAACTGAATGATTTGTTCAAGGTTATCACCTATTATAAAGTATCAGAAACAGGACTAAAGTCAAGTTTGTCCGTTAACTCTACAGCCAGTGGTCTTTCTGCTACATTATTGATATGTGCATTGACACCTGAGGCAATGGGCTGTAATCATAGATCTTTCCTTAAATCTTGGTATCCATGAATTACCGGACCTTTATAATCCTATTCTTCTAATACCACAGTTTGTACTTGCTATGATATATTATTTGGCAGAAACATATAGTAGATTTGGTTTCTCCCTTTCCATTTTCCCTTTAAAACTTCCTTAATCTGGATTAGGGGGCTTTCTGCAAAATTATTTTTACCAGACCTCCTTAGGTACACTCCATCTCTGGCTGAGATCCCATTATTCCTATATTTTAACTCGTGATCCCCTCCTCCCCAAAAGAAAGAAATTCTGGTGTCAGACACCATCTTCTTAGCCAGCTGTTCATACTTTAAAGCTTCCTTTCCTTTCTGAAAGTCCTAATTTTAATCAGCAACAATGACAAAAAATAATACACATTTACCTTCTTCTTCAGTTTCTTGCCCAGGACACTATAAGCCTGAGGAACTTCATCAATTTTCTTCCTGGTGATATCCTTCAGCTCCATGTGATTCATCAAATTGGATCATGGCTGTTAGGTATGAAAAGTCTCTGAACTTTCCCTGTTACCTTCTGGATATATGTTTGGGAAGAGAGGAGACCACTGTTGAGTCTTGAAATGATATTTGTAAAATGCTTAGCACAAGTGTTTGACACATGGTTGGTGACTAATAAATGCTAGTTCCCTTCCGTTTCCATTCTTTACTGTTGCCTCTACATCTTTAGACAGGTTGTCTTCCTTTCCTTAGTCAATAGAATAGATTGTCCTCAAAGCAATGTTCATTCAATTTTTCTCTTCCTTCGAAACTTAGCATTTACATTATCTCTTCTATGGATCTTTTCCTGAAAAACTCATTTAAAATTATTCCCACACTTCCTAAACTTTTTATTTTACTCTTTTGAGCCTTTTCTGCCATTTGTAATATTCAAATTTGTAGTTATTGGTGTACAATTTATACTTGTGTATTGGATTGTATTACCTAGTTTTGTCTTTTGTCTTTTCTTTCTGCCTTGTACCCTTCCCCCCTCAGCACATAGCAAAATAGATTACACATAGGAGACTTAATAAAAGTTTGTTGAAATGAATTGAATTGAATAAAATTATATAATTGTATCCCATAAATGAGAAACAAGAAAGAGTCCACAGATGCTATGACATCTTGTTTTACCTTATCTACTAAGTAGTTAAGAACAATTTAAAACTATCTTAAAGCATCTGCTCATTTGTCATCAACTTTTGAATTCAAAAGACTGGAATCACTTAAGAGTGAAATTATGTCACATAAATATAAATCCTAGACTCTCGGGGGACTTTATATCAAACACTTGCTAGAATTAGAGTAGGTTTGAAAAACTTCATGAAGTGTACTGTACCAGTCAAAAGTGGCATCAATCAATACTTTTTCCTGGCACTGCTTACTTTTAGTCTATATCTAAATACTTCATAAAATTTTTGGTTGAGTTGAACATATCTTTCTTTATTAGCCTCACAAAAATAAAAATTAAGCATTCTCCATCCCAGATGACACTGCCTTATTGTGTCTCACAAAAAGCAGTCAAAATAACTAATGGGACCTATTATTAATAACTCATACATATCTCATTTTAAGGTATATAAAATATTTTCTTCACAACATTTCCTTGAGGTAGATAAAGGTAATATAACGAATCCCACTAAAGATGAGGGAACTGAGAATCAAAGGAATTAGGAAACTTGTCTATAGTCTATAGTCCACTAGGAAATGGCAGGCTGCAAACTTGAACGCAGGTCTTCTGATGTCAAGTTCGGTTTTGTTTCTATACAATAATCCCTCTAGATCTACTGATTAGTTATTGTCAAAAGGTGCAGGACAGTAGCAGTTGTACCAAAATTAAAATGCTTGTATTTGGTGAGTATTTATCAAAATTTAAATGAAAATCCTAAACACCTTCTCCAACAGGTTATACCCGTGAGTTATGTGGATATTCTCAGTAGACTCAATCTAGAAGGTCATCTGGGGATTCAATTCTTCTAAGTTTTTCATGGTTAAAATAATCAACTAACAATGGCTACCCCCCAAAAAGAAGTTTTCAAATGTTTCCGTGCAGTATAGTACAGAACTTTCAGATCTCTGCCAAATACTTGTTCAAGTGCTTAGGAAATGCCAAACACTTTTTTTTTAAAGAGAAGATTTTTCTGCCTGAGAAAACATGGGTTGGCCCTATATCTTAGTGAGAACATAAGTCTGGCTCCTACATTTTCAGACACTTAAATACTTATATAAATTTGTGATCTTAACGATGTGAGACCCTGCAATGCAACTATATCTTATCATCCTCTGAGAATCTTACTGAACAACCTATTCCATTTTGAGGCCACTTCATTGTCCATGGTCAACTTTTTTTAATCCAAAATTTAGATCCTATTTGACCATTTTTGTGGGTTGGCCATGTTACTGCATATTATTGTCTGTACCACAGGAATCTTTTATCCACTCCTTTGGTTCCAAGCAGATAGCTGTCAAGCTCATATGAGAAACTGTAGATCTCATTTAGTAGGCTCTACAGTTCAGAATTTGTTAGAATTAGCACAGTCATTCTCAAACAGGAAGTTAACATCTAAAAAGAATGCCTCCTGCTTTTGAAATTTTCAGAACCTTGAAGGTTTTAATATGTACATTAGAATCGCTTTGTTGAAGGATATCCTTTAAAGTTGCATGTTGATCTGCTGAATCATTTGCTTTTACCATTGTCAATAAGTACATTGAGAATCTTGTATTCTATGTGTCTTTCAGCCAATCATGTAACTATAAAGATATCATGTTATATGTTATCTTTTGCAAAAGTCTACCTGTTACTTTTGCTAATTTTCAAAAGCAAGCCCTTGACAGATTCACATGGAGACTTTGTGGATTTGGAAAAATAGACATGTAGGTTAAAAGCTACTGTAGCATTCAGAACAGAATGACAATTTTAGCTCATATCATGACTATCATCTAATGTACATTGTTATTAATAGGCTCTTCAAATAGGAAGCTATTAATAGCTATAAGAAAAATGTTCCAAATCTAATAATTAGGAAAAATGCAAATTAAAACAGCTTTGAGGTACCACCTCAAATCTTATTAGATCAGCAAAGTTGTCAATAAGGAAATTTACAAATACTATAGGGATTGTGGGAAAATATATTAAAGGCCTCTTGATAAAATTGTGAACTGGATCAGGCATTCTAGAAAGCAATTTGTAATTATGGTGAAAAACCATTATAATATGTATATCCTTTGACCCAGTGATACCACAACTAAGTATAGATTCCAAAATATGAAAGAGGAAAATTCTACAATGAAAGGGTTCCACCACTGACCTCCTCTTCCCTCTTTGGCTTAAGGTACCTTTCTGAGAAAACTTCTAAGCTCTTGAAATTTTGCCATCTTCCCTGTAGCTACATTCACTCCTATGTTTGCTTTCTCCTAATTAGAAAGTAGCTAAGAGCAGAAAGTGTTATACTGTTTTATATCTCCAGAGCTTAGTATAGTGCTTGATACATAATATATGCTTCATCAATACTTTTCATTCATTCATCTATACTCTTTAAATTAGTGACATATTTAGTTTTTTCAATTTGTCCTTCAGATAGCAAGCATTTGTCAAGTGCTAATCATGTGAGACAATGTGTAAACAACTAGGTAGATACAAAATTCACAGGGAGCAAATTAAAGACTGTCTATGAGGGAGAAGCATTAAGGGGAAGGTCTCATTGAATAAATAGGATAAAAACAGAGGGTTAAAGGAAGTTGTGGAAGATATCAGATGGAGGTGAAAGGGTAGTACTTTCTAGGTGTGGAGGGAGAGTAATGCAAAAGAATAGAAAAGAATATCCTGTTGAAGGAATTGCAAATGGGCCAGTGTTTCTTGGACATAGATAGTGTGGAGAACAAGGAAGTGCAGGAAAAGTCCAAAATTAGGAAGGTGCCAGGCTATGAAGAACTTTTAATGGACAATAAAGGAATTTGCAACAGATCCCGGGAATATTATGGGGGCCACTGGAGCCCTAGGCTAAGATATATAGCTGTAGGAATCATCTGCTTGAATATGATAGTGGAACTCTTGGGAGCTAAAGAGATCAACAAGTGAGATAGTACAGAGTGAAAAGAGTATAGTTCCAAGGACATCACTGTGGGATACCCCCATTTTCAAATTAGTATGAATGAATTTATTAGATCTTCTCCAGGGAGTTAATTTTGATTTGGAGAAGGGAGGGAGAGAAAGTATAGAAACATAGTTTGACAGGAAAATGATTATCAAGAGAGGAACTTGGCAGTAGAAGGCAAAATCCCACCCTAACCCCAACCTTTTTTTTTAATCAACTCAGAATGGCTCTGTTTTTGTTACTAGTAACAAATCTCCCAAATTAATAAAACAGTGAATGAGTTTTAAGTGACTTTAGTTTCAAATTAATTCTCAGGCTATATCTTATGAAAAGTTGGGCCATCTAATGCAAAGTATAATATTACAACTCAGCTCTACAAGCAAACTGTTACCATCCTCCCTTTTCTCTTCCCACCCCAAAAAGGAAGTAAAAATGTTTAGGAATTCTGTTGATAAGCAGAAGCAACAAATGTGGTCTTTCTATTGAAATTGCACATGTATGTGGTAGGGCTTATTAATGTATCTATTGTCTCACATCCCTTCCCAAACCATTAAACATATTTAAAGGCTATAGTGAGACACATATCATTTTTATAGTCATACTATAATTTATTATGCTCCTTCAGTTGGGCTCTTAGAGAAGACTTTCATGAGCACTGTAAGTTGACTCTAGTTTGAAATTAGCTTTAGAGAAACTTCACTTTTCATGGTCTAATATTGTTTGGGGTATTCAGAGAGGATGAGCACCTCCAGTGAGACGGCTTACTGAGCCCCTTTGAGGACTTTTTATCCACTTCTGGTGTTCACTTTTCAACCAGTTAACTCTTACCTGTGGCTCCAAGAAGCTGCAGCATGCATAGCAGTCACACCCTACTGAATCTGTCTTGGCATATGGACTGAACCAGGGTGAGGGGAACTGACAGAGTTCAAATGCATTGGTGAGTTAGGGGGATCTTATCCCAAGTAGATGAAGACTTTACCTGGCAGAATGGACAGATTAAAACAGGTTGTTCCAATGGCCACAAAAGCAGGTGCTGTGGAATGCTTAGAGCTTGGTCAGACATCATAGACCTCAAGGTCATCCACTGCATCCCAGGCCATTGCCAGTAATTCTATTGTCTCGCCACTGAACTTCAATGAATTGGGAAGAGAATGTTGGGATGACAACTTTGTGCAATTCTGCCTCACTTAAATCTAGTTCACATGCAAGTCATCACCATATTATCTCATTGGTCCTCCTCAAAATGCAGAATGAATAGTATATACTCCTCATTTCTTAGTGAATTTATTCAGGTTGCAGCCCTAGTCCATGTCTGGTCTTTCCACTTGGAGAGCAAATGTTCTTAATGGGAGTCTGTTTGCTTTAACCTCCCTGCCTGGGCTTGGACAGAATTGGTAACAACTTTAATACTGATCAGCTTCAAAACCAATGCTTCTGTGATGCTAGATAGTATATTGACTCAATAATGATTTCAAAAGGTCTGAGGTTCCTACAATGACTGGGAATATATGTAATGTATTCCAAGAAGGAAGCAAAGTTTCTATGATCATTTTCATGGATTTAGGGAAACCTTCTTTGGAGATGTAGGCAGAGGGAAATAATTAGAAGGGGATATTATTTTTATTTGTCTTTATTCTCAAAGAAAACCATGACAACAAGGAATTGACACCATGAATTGGAAATGAATAGGATTTAAGGGAGGGAGGGCTGTGCCAAGTCACCAGCCTCATTTTGTCCTCTGAAGCTATCTGGGTCCAATGGCAAGATATAGATCAGGATGACTGGAGATGACCCAGGATGCAGTGGGAGACATTGGCCTTTTTAAGCTAAGGTATTTAACATGTCTCAGTTTGACTGCGGCAATGCCCATGCAGTGATTGAGATTAGGTAAGACCTGAGGCAGGGAATGGCCTCTTTTACTTAGCTAAATAAATCAATCCGGGAGGGGAAGATCTGGAGGAATAATTTCTCTTATGGAAGATACATTTTAACTGGACTTTGAAGGGTAAGTAGGAATTGAGTTTGTGGCTCTGAAAGACAAACCAAGTAGAGTTCCTTGCTAAACAGTTACATGGAGGTGGGAAAGGGCAGGATCTATGTGGGAAAGACTGGTAGTCAGGTTCACTGTAGCATGGGATTTAGACATATTGGGGGAGATAGAATTAAATAGTAAAATTGGAAGGAAGCTAGGAAGGGCTCAGGATGTCAGACTGTGTAGGCTTGCTTTCAATAATTAATGGAGAGCAATTGCAAGTTTTTGCAGCTGAAGAGGGGTGATTTAATGGTAACTGTATTTTAGGAAAAGTATAGTCAGTTGCTTGTAGGAAAGAATGGAAGAAATGGATGGAGGTAGGTTGACAAATTATTATAAAACTTGAATATGATGTAGTGGAAAACAAGTAGGTAGAGAAATTGAGAATTCAGGGTAGAAGCAGATGTATACTAGAGATTTTGGGAAAAGGTAATTCAGGGATTTTGAAACTGGATGCAGAATGAGGGAAATAATGGGAGTTTATGATGATACAAGTTTCTTATCTAGTGACAAGAAATAATTAGTGTCAGGTCATTAATAGAAATAAAGGAATTAGGATTAGGAAATACAGTGCAACATTAACTTGATTTCTAATTTATTGTTGAAGAATTCCATCACTATTGAGGTAATGATAGTTAGAATATTGATCTAGCTCCAGATCTCAACAACTTTCTAGCTAGGTCATCCTGGGCACTTCATTTAGAATCTCTCCTTCCATTTCCTCATCTCTGAAACAGGAAAAATAATAACTGTGGCACATATTACTGACTTTTCCAAAGATCAAACAAGATAATGGTTAGAATATTAATGTTTTCTGTTTTTGAAAAGTAACGGAATGAATAAGGAGAAGCTAAAGTGTAGGACATGGTGTCAGTGAAAATCAGTGTATGAAGAAGTAGAATTGATCTTCATGTGAGAATAGACTACAGATCACGGAGACAGAAAGAAGAAATAGGTAAGGAGTTTATAGCTGACCAATGTATTTCTTACTCCTAAACTGAATAAAATTAATTAACACTTTTGATTGTTTAAAATATTAAAAACTATGTAGCCATTACAATTAAAAATAAAATTGAAATCCATAATTCCTGATTTTCTTATTCTTCTACATTTTACAAGGTTTACTATAATCAGTATTAAAAATATTATTATAAAAATAGTGTAATTACTCAATAAATTTATGATTTAATATTTTTATATCAGTGCTTTCCTTTTACTGACTCAAAATGAGAAAACCTCTTATTTTATATTTTCCTACCCTACTAATTTTTCAAAGTTCTTCACAATTTCATGCCGGTGATTGGAAATTCCCATGGATGTCATTGAAATGCAGACCTTCACTAAATTACACATTCATAGTTCAAATGCTAGAACATTCTGGCATTTTCGTTATTAACTGTTGTGAAATAACTTTTTTAAAGCACTGTTCAATTTCAACACATTAATATAATTCCTTATTGTTATCAAAAATTGCCTACATATTTATTTTCCTGCTTTTAAACCTATGTTTCTTCTTTGCTAGTTAATAAGGCCCCTCTATTGTTAAATACTTTCTGGAGTGTAACCGCTTAATGCTTTACACCATCAACCTTGTTAGACATTGTAAAGGTAGAGTAACAAAACAGGCTCACAATTCACAATGGCTTAAATTGTTCCATAATTTCTTAATGTTTTAAACTGTTGGCATAAAACTGGAACTAAAAGTTTCTTTTGAGGAAAAAAAAAGTCTTTGAATAACCAAATTTTATACAAGGGAGCCAAGAGTTAGGAAGCTAAAATCCCTGAACTTCTGAAACAATAAACTGCCTTCCACAGAGGTCACAAAACAATATTTTTTTCCCTTATATGTACATCATTGAATAGTTGTCTACTAGCCAGGTGGATTATGGTGAATTTTTCTCTTAATCTTTATGGAAGATTTATACTGGCTACTCACCAGACATAGTATTCTAAACTTCATGGAACCGTGGTTTGGCTCTGCACTGAAATATTTTATTTTTATTTATTAAAATGCTTGTTGCTCTCCCATGGCATTTCTTGGAAAACATAATTTTAAAACATGAGTATCTTTATCAACCCTTTCTCAATGAATTTTCATGTTCCAGGCATATGTAATTCCTATTGAGTTTTGGCTCCATTATTGTTAGTGGGTTCACATGAATAAGCTACTTAACTTTTTTGGAGAGTCAGTTTGCTAATCCATAGAATGAACATAATACTACTGGTGCTGCCTCACCCACATTATTTTTGTGAGGATTAAACAATGTAAGCGTAATGGGAATTAAAAACCTTCCCTGCCCATTAATAGGCCTCTAGTGGAGATATTAAGGAAACCTTGATTAGGGGAGGCTTGTTTTGTATGAAGTCCCACACCTTTTCTTGATTGCTAATGAGACACTGGATCAGGAGGGTCATGCCCTCTGGCTCTGAAAAGTGTGTACACACACGGGTATATGTATGTATACATATCACACATGTACACGCACACACACATGTATATGTGCATGCATGTATACATGCGTGCACATATATATGTGTGTATGTACACACACACACACACACACACACTCTGAGGGGAGGTTTTGCTTTGGGGCTCAAATCATTGGAAGAGTGTTAGTGTGATTAGACCAGATGAGACTCTGGGTAGCTGTTTAAGGAGCTGCCCTCACCCCTGCCTTTGAAAACCCAGATGTTGGTGCTTCTCTCTCTGGTAACTATGTATGTATTGTCTATGGTCAGACAGTTGGAAGCCCTGTCTGTTGGTCAATTTGCAATTTCTTCTTGTAATTTTTCTTTGTATTTTCTCCAAAGTTTTGGGTGCTGACTTTTTACCCTGAACTAAGTGAATGACATATGCGCTTGATTAAAGTAAGGTTTTTTACCCCCTTTAAGGTTGCTTTCCTTAGAAAAGCAGATCTAAGAACCTGTGCAGCAGGCACTCCTGTGTATACCAGGGTGCTTGCTGTTACAGTAAGGCATGTAAAGTACCTTGGATCCCTATAGTGCTAGGCAAATGTAAGTTACGATTTTAAGTAAATTAATGATAATTGAAGGAATATAATATGTTCCACATATTTTTGTGTATAGATTTTCTATTTGAGAGTTTATCTACTAGTGATGTTAATTTCTATGTCAGCTAGATTCTCTGCTATATACATATATAGAGATATAGATCTATCTATCTATCTATCTATCTATCTATCTATCTATCTATCTATGGTAAATAAAAATTTATACCTCTAGCCTGTTTTATTTTATCTACATTCATATTTTCCTTGATGTAGCTTAGAATTATCACCTTCTATTAGATGGGGATATTGGTATTTCTGATTGGAAGCAACAGTATTTTGCGTTATTGTTGTACCAGAATATGAAGGATCACTATTTAATCTTCTGTCATCTGTGTCAAACTGATAATCACAATAAAATGAAGCAGGCCCAGCCCACAAACTTAGACTACATCGTATATGTATTTGGCTCTTAGGAGCAACTGCGTCACCCTTCCTGAATGAGTCATTTCCAGAACCCAATTTGTTAGTACTTCAAGTTTCATGACAGGGTGTTACAGTTAGCATAGTAGGCTCAGGACATACAAATTTACAATTGTATATCAAGCTGGCTTATGTTCTTCTAGAATGCTCTTTCCTTGCCCTTACAGGGTAGATGATTAACTGGGCTTTAAGGGGTTTATTATCATCCTTATTAACAGCAATAACAATAATTTCAGTCAATTTCACTATTTCCTACCAAGTTTTATCTAAAAATTAATCTAGGAATATATATTTATTTTGATCTTTCTATTAAATAATTATTCCCTTTTTATGTAAATTACTGAGAAGCCAAATTCTGATTTGTTTTTTCATTACAGTTTCCTGAAATCTCATGGTTAAAATTTTGAATTTCCAGCTGAATGATGCAAATGCATGTTGTTTTATTTCTTATTTATTTCTTATTTGGAATGTTATCAAAGTAACAGATACATTTTTAAACTATGAATGAAATTGTGTTTTATTGGTGGTGCTATTTTCATTTTTAAGGACTCTCCCCATGAGTTCATTTCAAATCAACAAAGATGATCATCTTGTGGTTTTCTTTGGGAATGGTGTCCAACATGAAGTGGCATTTTTCAAAAGTTATCATTTTAAACATTACTAAGCATTCTGTAGTATAAATGATATCTTAAGGAAATAAGTTTATTTGGGGAAAGTTCTGGATAGAGAATTTTTTTTTCAAGTAAATAGCAAAGAGCAATGGAAATCCATGTAATGCTTTATAATACATTATAATTATTAGGTTAATAATTTAGACATAAAGTATGCAATTGTATTTATTACATCATGATAGAACATCACACAGGTTAAAAATAGAAATCACTGTCTTACTAACAAAAAAAGTTACCCCTCCCAATGTCCTTATCTTTGACAGTGACATTATTTTTCCTTTAGCTGCCCAAATATGAAGAAATATTTTTACATCATTCATTCTCTCCTTTATATTTATCCAGTAATCACCATCATGTGTGTATAATCCTATGCATTCATACACATACAAATATACACCTATACACACATAAGTGCACAATATACATAAATGTGCATTGTGCATAAATGTACAGATACATAAATATGTACATATAAGGAAGTATATGTTTAAATATACATGTAAACCTACTTATATACGTGTGTGTGTCTGTGCATGAAGTAATTAGGAGAGTTTAATGAAAAAAGAGTGTTTCTATTGAAGAATAGAATCACATATCAGAATTACATATTTCAAGATCAGAATTGTTTATTTCAAGAGGCAATGAAGAACCAATGATGACTCTGTATGTCACTCAAAATCAGCATGACATAGTGAATGCTTATCAAATTGAAATGAATAGGAGGTTGGTAGAACTTATTAAGATTTAATTTAAAAATCAGTGTGGTATGATGGAAAGACCACAAGATTTGGAGTCTGAGAAAATGGCTTTGAATCCTGTGTGATCTTGATCAAATTACTTTAACTCTGTTAGGTTTTCTAATTTGTAAAATGGGTGCATGTAAGTGTGTGTGTGTGTGTGTGTGTGTGTGTGTGTGTGTGCGTGTGTGCATGTGCACATGGGCACTTACGTAAATAGGGTATGGCTGGGTGAATTACATGGGGATGAAATTTGTGAATATAATCATAGGTTGGATAGATGTGATAATGGAGACTGAAAATCATGATAGAGAAACAAAGAATAGACATAATAGAAAAAGGAGGACTTTAAATATTTTTGGATAGTTGAATGATGTAAGAAAAAGGATATTTAAAGATACAGAGTCTGGGAACATAGCACTGCTTTTAGGCAAAAGACACATTGGTAAGGTGTGAAAAGATGCTTACAATAATTCTGAATTGATCTAGGAAGCAATATTTTAAGGGAAAAGCATATATACATATATATATATGCATTTATATGTGTGTGTGCATACATACATGTATTCACACCACACATTGTGCACACAATACTCATGTATACAGCATGGTCTCTACATGCATGTAGTTATGTATGTCTACATATTTGCATGTATTCACACAGTATGTATGCATAAATGCCATACACATGTACATATGAATATATGATCCTGACACACAAATATCTTCATAAATGCATTTATATAATATACATTCAACACATATGCACGTATGTATAAATACCATATGTATATATACATATATGTGCATCTATGCATATACAGATGCCATTTGAAAAACTAGTACTTCATATACATTTTACCAGTTTTTATTAAAACATATTCTTTTTAACTTGTACTAGGTATCAAAATATTTGTCCTTGAAGTCAACAATATGCCACACACTTTGACAAATAATATAAATCTCTTCCTTTTCACACATCCCTTTTTCAGTATTTCCTCATTAACTTCTTATGAAAAAGTCTAAAGAGACAGCATACCTTACAGTTTATATGACTGCATACAGGTTTTTCAAGGATATGTATTAGTTTTCAAAACAAGTCATTCAAGCTCTCAAAACCATGTGCAAACATTACAATTTTATAATGAAGAAAACAAAATAAAACAACTCTTCAGGTATCATTTCATACATTTTAAATTGGCAAGTATATTTTTTAAAAAGGGAAAAATCATTGTTTGAAGAAATGTGGGAATTTAGTATATTATTTCTTTTTTGGTGGAACCATATATTGGTACATGCTTTTGAAAAAAATAGTTTGAAATCATATGAGAAAATTTACTCATACGTTGGGATGCACCAGTATCACTAAAACTTTTAGATCCTCAGTGGTGGATTGTGGAAGAATTCATCATAAATAGGCATCAAATAGAAGGAATTAAATAGACAGTGACTGAAAAGTTCCACATACACAAGCATACTGTATTCATAAACACAAATATGTGTAATGGAAAAAAAAATCTGGAAACAAATAATCTTTTCAGCATTTTGTCTATGTTTAAATGGTAAATGAATACAATAGAATATAATTTTGCTATAATGACTGAGAGGTATTCTAAATTTCTATGAATTAATTCAAAGTGACAATGTAGAATATTTACATATGGATGTGAAACCCTCCCTTCCCCCTCCTCCACCAGTGACCATGGCAGTGTAAAGAAAGATACAACCAGAAGGAACAAAACTCAGTTTTAATATAATGAAAATTTTTTGATTCCAAATTATTGAAGATGAACCACAGATCATTCCTTCTTATGAACAAATTCTGAACTACACAAGTGAAATTCAAATACACTGCCAAGTGACAACTAAATTAGGATTTTTTAAATGGAAGGTATTCTTAGGGAAACAGTTTTTTTCTTGTGATGTATCAAAAGGAAAAAAAAATACTTCAATTTATGGCAGCTTTTAATGAAGAACACTTTTCTAAAACTCCACGCAATTAAATTGTTGGCAATCATCCATGCAGATGCTGTAGGGAAGGTCCAACATTCCTTATAGGAGAGAGCCAGTAATTTAGAGAATAGTGTGAATTATAAATTTTGGCATACTCAGTCAAATATTTCCAAGGCTAGCTCTGAAAAATGAGTTCATTATCAAACCCCATTGAATCATGCATGATACTATGATGGATGTTATCTAACAGAGATAGGATTACTAAACTGATGATATTTTACTAGCCTAACACGTATTTGACTGGTTTTGGGCACTCTTACAGATGTGCCACATTATGGCCATGGTGGGGTGGAAGATCAGAGTAATCAATGTTTTATCTTTTAGTTGATAATCCTAACTGAGAAGGATTTAATGTACCCCTGAGCTCTAGGAACCTGCTTTAAACTGTACTATAGAATATTCAATTTATATCACCTTTATAAACATTTATTATTCATCAGAAACAGCATCTACATATATTGGAATTGAAATAGCAATAATATTAATACCATGCTTAATATAATTTTGATCATTTACCCACTAAGATACATGATTTGGATCAGAGAATCTGTTTAATTTTGCACCTATGGAAACAATAGTATGTAGCTAAAATATAAAAATGAGAAATTGTGTTTAATTCAATATTTGGTTCATTAGTTTTTGTGTTGAACTTTTCTTCTATTCTGTAAAATTAATTTTTATCAGATAATAAAGTTGGGTGTCTAGAGAATAGTTTCCATAGGTCTTATCAAAAAGACCCATCTTTTAAGTATTTATATTAACAATAGGATCAGAAAAAGATGGGAAGATTGAAGGTGAGAATGATTATGGGAAAGTAAAAATCTGAGCCATTTTGGGATATTTGTCTTCTACTTTTTTGTCCTTTTTGCTCTATTTTTCTTCTGTCACCCTGTGTAGCAGTAATCACCCTGGCATACACAGGTGTGGTATACCTGGTGTGCAGGTTTTTACATCTGTTTTTCTAAAAGGAAAGCAACTTTTGAAAGGTCAAAAATCTACTTTAACCATATTCACCAACAGAGAAAATACAAACAGAGCAATAAAGACCAACAGAGAGGGCTTCTAACTGTCTGGCCACAAGCAATACATATATCACAGATCAACAGACAGAGCCAACTGTCTGACCATTACATACATACATAGTTACCAGAGAGAGAAGCACCAACATCTAAGTTTTCAAAGTGGGGGGAGGGCTTTTTAACAGCTACCCAGAGTCTCATCTGGTACATGAACCTTCTTCCAAAGAGTAAGCCCCAAAGTAAAACCTCACCTCAGAGTGCATACACACTTCTCAGAGCCGGAGGATGTGATCCTTGTTACCCAATGACTTATTAGATATTAAAAGGTATCTGAAGCCTATTAATGGGTGGGAAAGATCTTTAACTGTAATTAATATTACACCTTGACCCTCCCTTCACTGAGACTAAATTCAGCTAGACATTCATTTGATTAAAACAATCATCTAAATGAATGATCCAAAAGCCTATTGAACATTTCAAACTAGATATAGTATTGTTATTCAGTTGTGTCTAACTCTTTGGGACTCCACTATTGTTCATGGGATTTTCTTAGCAAACATATTGGAGTGGTTTTCTATTTTCTTCTCTAGAAGATTAAAGCAAGAAATGACTAAATTACTTTCCCAGGGTCACACAACTAGTAAGTGTCTGAGGCCACATTTGAACCCAGTACTCTATCCACCGAGCCTTCCAGATGCCACAGATATACACTAGGCATCTCTAATTAATATGAGCAAAACTATATTTCTCTTCCCTACCCACCACTTTTATGTACTTTCCTATTTCTGTCAAGTGTCATTATCCTTCTAAGTTAAACAGGTTTATAACTCTAGGTACACTTTACTCCTCAGTCTGCCTTACCAAATATATCCAATCATTTGTCAAGTCTTGATTCTACCTCTGTAGAATCTCTTGTTTATTTTCTTTTCTCTCCACTTATGTGATCTCCAACCCCTATCAAGTCTTCATTATATGTTGCTGAATTGTTGTAATATCCTCCCAATTTGTCTCACTTCTTCATTTCTCCTCTTAGTAATCCATTTTACGCATGGTGGCCAAATATATGGTCCTAAAGCAGGTCTGACCATGTCATTCCCTGTTCAAAGAACTTTAGTGGCTTTTATTGCCTTTAGGACCAAATATAAAAATGTCTATTTAGAATTTAAAGTCTTTTACAACATACATGCATTTCCTCAATTTGTATTGATTTCTCTTTGTGTGATCCAGCCAAAGTGTCATTTTTGAAGTTCCTTTTACACACCATTCCATCTCCCATATTTGTGATATGTCTAGAATGGACTCATTCCTCTTTTGCCCCTCTTCCTTGATTTTCTTCAAGGCTGTGCTTAAGAAAGCTCATTGTCTCCAAAAGCCTTTCATGATCCCACTTATTGTTTGTGCTTCCTCTCTCTGTCTCCCAATAACCCTGTTATTTTTTTGACTCATATTATATTTATACATAAATAAGTTCATGCTGAAGTCCTTGATAAAATGTCAGCTCCTTGAGGGCAGGACATTTTTGTCTTTTGGGTCTAGAGCAATGCTAACAACAAAAGGCTTGCTAATTAATAGCTGTGTGGAAGATGGATTGGAGTGAGGTAGGGAGAGTAGCCAAAAAGTTTTAATTCAGGTAAGAGGCAATGAGGACCTCAACTAGGGTGGTGAGTAGAAAGTAGAGGGCAAATATAAGAGATACAGTGTTGTTATAATGCTATATAAATAATGTTGACAATAGATAACTAAAGTTCTATAACAAGGGAAAACAATCTGGGGTTTTCACCCGGAGCTCAAAAATCTGAGGCAGTTGGAACATTGCCATCTTCCTTATCTCCCAGGATTCTTATAGTCAATTATCTCTCCCTCTTCCCCAAGGCCTGCCTCACTCATGCCCTTGGAAGTTTCCAGGATTTTAGAGCCAAAGGTACTGGGATGAACTCTCTGGGAGATGAGATACATTAAGTATACAAAGAACAGATTTTTCACTGTATCACCAGTCCCCTCCCCAATCTAATTCATATTAACTTATTTGAAGTACAAAAATTCTTAGGCACAGTGATAGATAATGGTTATATAGCAAATTATTAAACTTCCTTACCTTTCTATTCAAGAATGAGGGCCTATATTACACTGACAAATATTGCCAAGTCTTTTAGCATGGAAATTAATTAGAATTATTTAGAACAATAAATCATTTATTAATCCTCTCATTCAATCTAAAGAATTCAGAAATAGGAAAAATAATTCTGGTCTTCCAGGCCTGTGTATTTCGAATAATTTCATGTTCAAATGAATCTACTTGACTCTCATGATTCCTACCTTTCTTCCCCAAGCATGCATTTCAAAGTATGGGTATTAATGTGGTGATCACTATGTTACCAAAATAATAAAAATGAGATCAAAACCTAGGTTTTCAGGGGAGGGCATGGCAGAGCCAAGATGGTGGAGTAGAAGCAGAGACCTGCCTGAGTTCCTCCCCTAAATTCCTCAAAATACCTGTAAAAATGACTCTAAACAAATTCTAGAGCAGCAGAAGACACAAAGTGAGAGTGAAACAGAACTCCAGCCCAAGACAATCTGTAAGTCTGACAGGAAGTGTCTATAGCACTGGGCTCAGAGCAGAGCATAGCCCAGCATGCTCTACTGGCACAGAAAGGACTTTAGCAGACCTCAAGGTGCCAAATCATTGGCATCTGTAGTGATTTCCAGACTTCTTAACCCACAAATGTCAAAGACAACTTCAAAGGTCAGTGGGAAAGCTTTCTCACCTGAGTGAGAGAGGAACATGTTCTGGCCTCAGCCCTAGTTCCAGTCTCATGGTAGTGGCAGCCTCTTCTGGAGCTCTCAGTCTAAAGATGGTGGGAAAATCAAACAGCTGTTCTAGATTGCAGTCTTGGGTGGTGGTGCTGGGGTGAAAAGAAGCATTGATATGGCAGAACTTGTGGCAGCTGTGGAGAAGGAATCCTACTTGCAGTTCCAGGGCAAAAAAAAAGAGTGCTTGAGGTTTCTCACAGACTAGAGCATAGGCCAGGAGAGGAGTAATCACCTCTCCTTTGAGTATACCAATGTGGAGGAACTGAGAATATATGGGTCCCTAGAGATCTCTCTGATAATATGATATTTCAGAGGTCAAAGGAGGTAGGATTAAAACCAAGAATCACTTACCCAGCAAAACTGAGTATAATACTTCAGGGGAAAAATAGAGGACTTCCAAGCATTCTTGTTGAAATGACTAGAGCTGAAAAGAAAATTTGACTTTCAAATACAAGAATCAAGAGAAATATGAAAAGTTAAACAGGAAAGAGAAGCCATAAGGAACTCATTAAAGTTGAACTGTCTATATTCCTGCAAGGAATGATGATATTTGTAACTCATGAGACCTTTCTCAGTATTAGGTTGCTTAGAGAGAATACATATTTACATGCACATATAAATATATATATGTGCATATTATATGTGTATAGGTGTATGTGTATGCATATATATGTATCCATGTGTACATTCATGGGTATATATGGACATGTATGTATGTGTATCTATATCTATCTGAATAGATAGATATAGATATAGAGACAGAGGGCATAGCATTAGCTGAATATGAAGGGAGGATACCTAAAAATAAAAGTACATATTAAGAGAAATGTACTGGGAGAAGGAGAAAGGGAGAGGTAGAATGCAGTAAATCATCTCACATATAAGAGGCAAACAAGAACTTGTACAATGGAGGGGAAGAGGAAGGAGACGAGAGGGAATAAATGAGCCTTACTGTCATTAGATTTGGCTTAAGGAGGGAATAATACACATTCAACTGGTTATGGAAATCTATTTTACCCTTTAGGAAGTCATGGGGGAAGGGCATAAGAGAGAGAGGATAATAGAAGGGATGGCAAATTGGGTGAGGGGATAATCAGAATCAAACACTACTGTTCTGGGATAGTTCAAGAGACAGAATGGAATAAATGATCATGATAGGATAAAGGGAAATGTGGTTAGTCTTTTGCAACATGACTCTTATGGAAGTGTTTTGCATGGGTATACATGTATGACTGACTTACATTGAATTGTTGCTTTCTCAATGCAGTGAGTAGAGAGAGGAAGGGGGAGAATGTGGAAATGAAAACTTTAAAAATGAATATTAAAAATTGTTTTTGCATGCAACTGGGAAATAAGTTGTACTGACAATGGAGTATAGAAATCTATCTTGCCCTATAGGAAAATAGAGGGGAAGATGATGGGAGAAGGGGGAGGTAATAGAAGGGAAGGCAGATTGGGGAAAGGGGTGGTTGGGGTGCAGACCCCTGGGAGTGAGGGGAAGGGAGAGATGGGGAGAAAATCTGGAATTCAAAATCTTGTGGAAGTGAATGTTGAAACCTGAAAAAAATATATATTAAAAAAAAAACAAAACAACAAAACCTTGGTGCTCTGACTCCAGAATGTTTTCTACTACATCACACTGTATCAAGTTGAATTAATAAAAAAAAAATATTTAATCAAAATAATTTCTTGGTGTCATGTAAATCAACTTATTGATTTAAATGAATTTTCTTGCTTCTTCACTTATTTAACTTTTCATCCTACACTTGGGAACTTTTCATCCTATACTGGTGGAGTTGAAGCAGAGACCTGCCTGAGCTCCTCCCCCAAACTCCTCAAAATACCTGTAAAAGTGACTCTAAACAAACTCTAGAGCAGCAGAAGACACAAAGTGAGAGTGAAACAGAACTCCAGCCCAAGACAATCTGTAAGTCTGACAGGAAGTATCTATAGCACTGCGTTGAGTAGAGCATAGCCCAGTATGCTATACTGGCACAGAAAGGACTTTAGCAGACCTCAAGGTGCTGAATCATCGACAGCTGTCGCAGTTTCCAGACTTCTTATGCTAAAATGAAATCCATGGAATGTAAATATCCTTTAAAACTCACTCACTTTTGGTTTTCCCTCTTTGTATTCTCTATATTTGAGGTCATACCACTCTTTAATAGTTCACCAATATTAGAAGCATTTATTTAACATGTAGTATTCTAGACATTAGGGCAGCTAGATACTGCAGTGGAGAGAGAGGGCCAGGCCTGGAGTCAAGAAGACATGAGTTCAAATCCAGCCTCAGATACTTACTAGCTGTGTAACCTTGGATAAGGCATTTAACCCAGTTTGCCTTGGTTTCTCCATCTATAAGATAAACTGGAGAAGGAAACAGCAAACAGTTCTGCTACCTTTGCCAAGAAAACCACAAATGGGTTCATGAAGAGTTGGACACAACTGAAATGACTGAATAGCAGCAACATTGTGCTAAATGCTGACAATATAAAGACAAAACCAATGTAGTGCATACCCTCAAGGAGCTTACACCCTACAATGGAGTTGAATCATCTTCCTTGTAACTTAAGCAAATTCAATTATACATTCATGCTCTGCTGAGAGAGAGAAAGTGAAAGAAAGCAAAGAAAGATCCAGAGAGAAAAATAAAACAGATGGAGAGATAAAAACAGAGACAGAGTCAGAGAGATACAGATGGAAAAATAACAGTTTAAATCATTTAGGTCATTTGACCTTGTAACATATACCCCAGAGAGAAGTTTTAAATGGGAGAAAGGAATCTGCTGTACCCTCAGTCAGTTTCAGTTTCCATATCATTCTCATAGTATGAGTATCACCATATGTTAAGCATGATTATAAAATTCTTTTTTTACCAAAGCCACAGAATCTATTCATTCTACTTAGGATGAAAGAGCTAGTCAGAGGAACAGATACTTAATTGTCTTTCTTAGCATTTTTTTTGGCACCTAGAAGACCCCTACTGTATCGTCTTTAATTTTCTTGTTTCCTCTCTTGCTTCATAAGGGGATGCAGGAGATAGGTAGAAACAGTTACGTGGTGGTATGACAAGTGTCTAATAAATTCTCATTTATGTGGGAAGCCCTTTCCAAAGTAGTTTTTCCTATCATCATGTTCTTCAGCATTATTGTATTTTCTTATTGGTTAAATCTTTTTTTGTTGTTGTTGTTCTGTATTTGGGAAGTCCTGTTTCTTTCTTCTCACCAATAGTTAACTAGGCATGTGTATCAGAAAGTTCCCCATCATACACAGGAGGTCTGCTGTACAGGTTCTCAGATCTGCTTTTCCAACAGGAAAGCAATTTTTGAGGCTCAACAATCACTTTAATCAAGCACATATTCACTTATCTCAAGGGGAGAAGTCAGCACCCTGAACTTCAGAGAAAATACAGAGAAACAAAAACCAAGAGACAGGGCTTCCAACTGTCTGACCATAAGCAATACATACATCACAGATCAACAGACAGATTCAACTGTCAGACCACATGTACACAGTTACCAGAGAGAGAAGCACCAACATCTGTGTTTTCAAAGCTGGGGGGCTCCTTAGTGGTTACCCAGAGTCTCATCTGGCCAAACAAACACTTCCAATGAATAAACCCCCAAACACAACCTCATCTCAGAGTATATATACATTTTTCAGAGCCAGAGGGAATCACAACCCTTGAGAACCAGTGCTTCATTAGAAATTAACAAAAGGTCCCTAGGCCTTCCTACAAAACAAATCTCCCCTAATGGAGCTTCCCTTAATAGACAGGCCCATTAATGTGTGGGGAAGATCTTTAACACTCATTAACATTACACCATGGTAAAGAATAACATTTACATTTAGTTGTTTCCATGGTAACTATCATATATTTGTCTATCTCCTGATGTATACTTTTTCCTTTTAAAGAAATCCTTGACCCTTTCTAATGAGAGTTGCTTAAAGATACTCTATTGTACTTGATCCTATTATCCTAAATTATGGGGGATAGTCATCCTGCATTCCTTACCTCCTAATTTTTGTTTTACTTCATCACTCATTCTCTTTTGTTCTAATCTCTGATGAAGGCTTTCACCTCATCAGCCCTTCTTGACTTTATTTCTTCCATCATACTTGTCAGATTGTCCTCATATTCATCACATCTCTCCCTGTAAATCTTCCATCTCTTTTCTATCTAGTGACTCCTCCCTACTTCCTACAAATACACATAGGTCTTTTCAACCTACAAAAAATGAATAAATAAAAAATACTAATAATAAAATTATTAAAAATATCAACTTGTACCTGGTGCCTCAGGCTATTATCTTATATTTCTCTGTCCTTTCTTATGCAAACACCTGGAGAAAGCTGCCTATCTTTGTCTCTATTACTTTTTCATTAACTTTTCAGGTTTTTGTTTTATATTATTAACAATAAGATTATATGCACTTTAAAACGGGTTTTACTCTTTGATCTATACTACATGCTAAAAGTATAAGAAAATTAAATTGGCTTAACCATAGATTTTCAACCACATTCTTTAACTACTCATTATAATGTTACCTTAATTTCTATATCTGATGATTATTTTTTAGTCTACATCTTTCTTGACCACTGCTGAACATATATTCTTTCTAAATATCCTTCTCTTCTTTGGATTTTCATGATACTACTCTCTTTTGGTTTTCTTCCTGCATATCTAGTGAATTAGTCATCAGATGTCTTGCCATGTGACTTCAGTGTTTACAGAAGAGAAAATGAGGCTAATGACTTTGTGCAACTTTGCCTTTCTGAAATCCAAGTCATTCCTGAAGTCAAAACATCACTCTGTGATGTCATTGCTGAAGGACAAACAACAGCAACATACCCGATGTTTGCCTTTCATCTCCTCTATCCACCTACTACTCCTATTTCTAAGTCAATCTTAAGGTTTAGTGCAAAACTGATCTTCAGCTCTACAGTTTCTTTCTTGGTGACCTCATAAACTCATGAAGGCTTAATTATCATCTCTATGCTGATGATTTCTAAATCTTTTTATTCCACATTAGTCACTCTTATGAGCTCTAAGCACACATCACTAGTAATCTATTGGAGATTTCAATCTGGATTTCTTGTTATCTCAAACTCATTGTGCTTAAAACATTACTCATTATTTTGACATTTATTAAACCCTTCCTACTTTTCACTTCCCTTAAACCTGTAAACATTAACACCATCTTTCAAGTCACTTAGTTTCACAATATTAGCCTTTCTCAACTCCTTGTTCTCTTTCATCTCACACAAAAAAGAGTTATAAAGTTTTTTGATTTTATGACCACAACATCTCTCATGTATATTCCCTTCTTTCTGGCTACCACCTTAGACTAGGACCTTATTCTTTCTCACTGGGGCTATTGTAATAGTCACTTCATTGGTTTCCATCCTTGAGTCTCTCCACTCCATCCTCCACAAAATTGCTAGAGTGATTATCCTAAAGCATAGCTCTGAATATGTCATTCCCCTCCCCAAATACAATTTAATGACTTCCTATTAGATATAGGACCAAATACAATTTCTTCATGCGGTATTTAAAATCCTTTGCAACTTGACTCTAATCTACTGTTCCAGATATCCATTATTCCCCTGTACATACCCCATGGTCTAGTCAGATTGACTTTTCTGTGCTCTTTGCCCATTATATTTTTGTTCCATCTTTGTGGTTTGGACTGGCTGTCCTCCACATCTGGAATGTATACCCTCTTCAGCTCTTTTTCATTGTATTTGTAGTTGCATCTAAAGCTCATCTTGGGGGCCAACTTCAATTTGAGGCCTTTCTTGATTCCCCAGTATCAGTATCCACTCCTCATTATTTTGTATTTATTTTTTATAAGCATACACACATATGTATATATGTATGCATGTATATATTATATATATATATATCTCACACACATATTCATCTTGTTTCCCATTTTAGACTATAAATATCTTGAAAGCAGATAATGTTATACTTTTGTCTTTGACTTCATAGTGAGAGGCCTGGAGCTTACTGCACACTTAATAAATACTTCTTAAATTGATTAGTTGGCAATAGAAGATTGTGAAAATGTGTGAATATAATCTTACCTTACAAAATGTAAGGATGGAAATAAAATAATTTTTTAGCATGTAATTTCTCTATGCTCATATGTTCTTTCTTCTATGGAAAAGTAATTAGAGAACTGAATTTGAAGTAGTTTAAAAATATCTTTGTCTCCAATTTTTTTCCACTTTTTCTAAATGCACACTTGAATTTACCTCTTTTAGCAATGACCTGCTTCCAAGACTTTGATAGAAAGACAGTGTCAAAATTAAAAGTAATATTGGTGCTAACGGTCTGGAAATGTTGGTCAATTTCTGTTAAGATATTTGAGGGAAGAAAGCAAAGGACCTTATTGTTTGATTGTTTTAAGGGCCCTATAGCAGAGATCCAGAAAACGCTGAATCTAGTGATTTCAGAACAAGGTTACTGGTTCACAAACCTGTCAAGATAAGTCCTCAAGTGACTGAACTTTGAAGTAAATAATGAGGTGTGTTTTTTTTTTTTATTTAAAGAAGAATAATAAACAGAAACTTAAAGGATCCTAGCAGAAAATTTCTCCCCAGAAAATTGTTAATTTTCTGAAAAGGAAATTTCTTTGAGAGTCCATTATTACCAATGTCAGCTTGAAAAGGATTTCACATTTAAATAGCTGTTTCACAGCATCTCATCATTTGCCAGCTGCACTGTGCTGAAGGGCTAATATGTACCTAGTACAAGGCTTATTATTAATGTGTATATTAAACATTCAAAATACTAATGTGCTTGGAATATTATGTCTGATGCTTTTATTGAGATGTCTTCAGTTATGGGGGTCATCTATAAATATAGCAGAAAATTGTGGAGAATGAAAGCTGCTTAAGAGGAGACTTTGTATACAGGCCTATGATTTCTCCAGATGGGATATTTAACATTTTTTACCCCTTTACTCCACGTTGAATGCTCTAGAAAATGCAAAATGATATTGTTCAATAGAAAGTACAAATTATGTTCCTGATGAGGTCACACTAAATATTTGAATCCCAGAAGATATAAAGAAGAGGAATGCCAAGATCATTGCTGGTTTTTTGGGGTTTTTTTGGCTTGTTGATCTGTCATAGGTTTGACTGATTTAAGATAGCTTAAATGCTTATTAAAATTGCAAAACAGTTGTAGTACTTCATATTAGAAGGCAAATTTATTGGTTTGGGGTAGAGTATGAATGAGAAATCCACTTCTTTTGGAAGGTTTAGTTAAATTTAAGGCCATTTAATTGTCTCATCTCACTTCCCTTGACCAAGTGGTAATACTCTAGTGAGAAACTGGTAGATGCTTAAGCTTAAGCACTTAAATTTAGTAAATCATGTATCTATAGAGCAATAAATTCCTTTTACAAAGAGCTTTCTCAATGAGATGGATATGTGTGGATCAGTTTTGGTTTGGGGCTAGTAAATTATCTTCGATGACAATATTGGATCCTGGACTAAGATGAGAAGGAAGAAGGAAAGAGAAAAGAAATGAAATTGAAGAATAAAGAAAGAAGTTTGTCCACAGAATGTGTGAAGGCTAAATTTGTTACTTAATCTCTCTGGCCTCAGTTTTCTCATCTTTCATGTGCAGTTAGACTAAATGACATCTAGGATCTAGTTTTGATTTCTTTGCCTACATTAATAAAAATAATTGAAAACTGGAAATTTTTATCTTTCACATGCTCTAAGTTTAGCCAAACTGACCCACTAGTTTGTATTCATATATGACATTGTGCATCTCATTTCCATGCTTTTGCACAAGCTTTTCCCTGTGTCTGAGATATATTCCCTCCTCATCCCTTCCTCTTGGACCATTAATTTCCTTTAAAGCTCAAACTGACTCCGTGAAGTGTTTCCTGATTCTCTTGTGTGGTGGCAAGCAAAGTGGGATCTTTTGCTGTTTTTGTTTTAGTATAATCAAGAAGTATAATGTCTCTGATTGAATCTTGCCTTTTATCAACCTAGAATCTTTACTAGGAGTAAAGTACAGAAACGAGTTTTTTTTTAACTAGAAGCAGTATATATATTTGTATTGTTAATGTGATTAAAATCTTCCCCATCCATTAATGGGCCTGTACATTAAGGGGAATTTGATTAGGGAAGATTTATAGGAAGGCCCACACCTTTTGTTAATGAAGCAATGGTTCTCAAGTATTAGGATGCCCTCTGCTCTAAAAAAGGTATAAATACATTGATGGTGAGGTTTTACTTTGAGGCTTACTGGAAGTGTTTGTTTAGCCAGATGAGAACTCTGGGAAGTCCCTAAATGAACCTCCCTGGCTTGAAAAACCCAGATGTCAGCACTTCCCTCTCTGGTAACTATGGTCAAACAGTTGGGCCTATCTGTTGATGGTCAGGCAGAGGAAGCCATGTCTGTTGATATTTGACTTCTCTGTATTTTCTTTGAAGTTCAGGGTGTTGGCTCCCCTGAAATAGGTGAACGATATATGTGCTTGGTTAAAGGAATTATATGTGTTCTTGATTAAAGGAGATTGCTAATGCCTCAAAAGTTCCCTTTCCTTTTATGGATGCAGATCTAAGAACCTGTGGTAGCAGTACCCCCATGTATGTTGGGGTACTTACTGATTCATCTTGTCACTTCCCAAGGCTGGTGTCCTGATTAATTTTGCTTATATTTTGTATATCCTCATGTTTTCCCCAATATAATATAATCTGTTTCAGGAAGCTAGCTATTTCATTTTTGTTCTTTGTATCTCTATAACTTAGCATTGTAAATAATAGGCTATATAAATGCTTTTTGATCAATTGGTTTTAATTAAAAAGTATAAAGTTAATATGTTACCTGTATGAAGTATGGTGTTTTCATTAACTAATTCTCTTAGTACAAAGTGAAGATGGTAAAGTAAGAGCTAACAGTTTTGCCTTAGTTCCTTCATGTCTCCTACTATTGATAGGGTGCCAGCCTCAGTTCTAGATGGGAAATGAAATAAAAAGTCATAGTGAGTAATTTTTTCCAACCCAAAGCTACATATCAAGACAAACAGAGAGGGCTGCAAATAGTGGAATAGGTGCTGATAGCTAGTGCAGTGAAACAGCAGCAGGGCCACAATAAACAGAAGTTGTAATATGCTTTTGGAATGGCAAGAGTGGTAGAGAGTAACCCAGCTACTACTAATACTATTATGACACAAATATGTCAAGGGCTTGAAAACATGGGTAGAAAGAGCTGTCCCAAGACACTTCTACAAGTATGGGAGTAGAAACATGCCATCTAGCAGCTCTGTCATCCTTTACCGAGTTCCAGAGCAGAGAGAATTGGTCACAAAATAGAGACTCTGCATGTGTTAGGGGTAGTGAACAAGTTTCACAATGATAGCTGTATGACTTTGAACCCAAGAATAGAATGGGGACTCAGTTTTAGCCTTTAACCATGCACATAAGCCTACAGTGGAATAAACTAAGGCAGGGGACAAAAACCAGATGGGAGCTATCAGTTCAGTTGCTCTGAAACTTTAGATCCTCCCCAAATACCAATTGAAACTAAATCCAGTAGCAACCTACTGACAATCAACTAACAGACCCAAACAAGGTCAGGAATTTAAAGGCCAGGAGGGCAGTGAACAGACCTTTCCTTGGATTACATCACTGTAGAAGCACAAGAAACTTAAAGGCCCTAAGACTGAGCTGTGAAAGTAACAAGTTATAAAAGTCAGAAGTGTAGACCAGGAATTCTCTACCTTCCCCATATCCCTCACCAAACAGGTAAGCAGAGTCTAACCAATATGAAGTCCAACATCAAAAATTAGTCTAGAAAAATCAGCAAATGAAAAAGAACCTGGACATAAACAGGTACCACTGGGAAAGGGAAACTCAAGTCACAAAAACAGAAGAAAACACCAACAAACACCTACAAACAAAATCTTAAAGGAGAATAAAATGAAGATTGAACACAAGACCAATAAGAATTTCTAGAAGAGTTAAAGAGATAAAAAAGATTTTAAAAATAAATGAGTGGTAGAAGATAAATTGTGAAAGAAATATAAGAAAATTATGAAAAGAGAACTAATAGCTTGGTAAGGGGTAGAAAATACTGAATAAAATAACCCTATTAATTAATTATATGCATATTTTGGAGAGTTTGCCTACCAAATTGAAGGTCTATTGAGCTGCTGTGCTGACCTCATTGTTGTATGCTTCTGTAACCTAGACTGTATACCAGTACCATACCAAGAAACTGAACCACTTTCATTTGAATTGCCTTAGCAAGATTCTGAAACTCACCTGTGCTGGATATTGAGTGCCTTTCTCAAGCTGAATTGTCAAGCATTCAGTCTGTGTTCACCCTTCATTTTCAAGAAGACCATGACATCAGAGAAATGATGACATGACTTTCACCTGACTTTGTTTTGAGTGAGGGCGTGCTGTGCAAGGTCACCAACCTCACTTTCTCCCCCTGAGTCATCTGGGTGCAGTGAGCAGATGTTCATCAGGATGACTAGAGATGGTCCAGGATGCAGTGGGAGACCTTAGCCTTTTTAGGCTGGCCTTCTCAGGTACTCACTTAGAGAAAGGTAATGCCCATTGAGTGAATAGGTCTCTTTAAGAAGTAGTCAGGGAATGACACTTTTAATGAACAAAAGAAAAAATAACTAAACCAACCGAAACTGTTATGAGTAATTATCACTCTAAGTCAGCCATTAAGTGGATCTTGAGCAGGGAAATATTGTTGTTCAGCCTATAGGCTTCAGAGTGAACTGGGTTTAAGTTTTTGTGTACAGGAAAGAAGGAAGGAAGGAAGGAAGGAAGGAAGGAAGGAAGGAAGGAAGGAAGGAAGGAAGGAAGGAAGGAAGGAAGGAACATCTACCCAGTAAATCCCAAAACTGCAAATGAAGCAGAGAGGGAGATAGAAGGGAGAGGATGAGTTGAGTTACTCAGCTAGCTGGGTCCCCACTCAGGCACCTTGGTCTACTCACAGTCTGTGTTCATCCTTCATTTTAGAGGAAGACCAAGACATCACAGAAATGATGACATGACTTGCATTTGACTTTGTTTTGATTGAGGGAGGGCTGCACAAGGTCACCAACCTCACTTTCTCCTCCTCAGCTATCTGGGTCTAGTGACTAGATGTTCATCAGAATGATTGGAAATGACCCAGGATGTAATGGGAGACCTTAGACTTTTTAGGCTGGCCTTTTCAGGTACTCATTTAGAGGAAGGTAATGCCCACTGAGTGAATAGGTCTCTTTAAGAATTAGGCAGGGAATGACCTTTTTAATGAGCAAAGGAAAAAATAACTAAATCAATAGAAACTGTTACTACTGTTAATCACTCTTAAGTCAGCTATTAAGCACAGCTTGAGCAGGGACATGTTGTTGTCAGAATGCAGAGTATAAGTTATGGGAAAGGGAAGGAGGGAATGAAGGAAGGAAAGAAGGAAAGAAAGAAGGAAGGAAAGAAGGGCATCTAGCCAGTAAACCCTCAAACCTGAAAGGAAAGGGAGAGGGAGGCAGCTTGGTCTACTCATAATCTATTTGTCCTTCATTTTCAAGGAAGACCATGACATCAGAGAAATGATGACATGACTTGCACTTGACTTTGTTTTGCATGAGGGAGGGCTGTGGAAGGTCACCAACTTCACTTTCTCTTTCTGAGTCATCTGGGTTCGGTGACCAGGTATTCATCAGGATGACTGAAGATGGCCGCCAAGCATTCAAACTTTACCACAGAGAGCCAACTACAATGGGCTGGCCATGTTGTTCAAATAACAAAAGTACATTTGCCTAAAAAAACTATTTTACGGAGAACTCACACAGGCCAAATGCTCATGTGGAAGTCAGAAGTGAAGTGAAGACACTCTCAAGGTCTCTTTGAAGAACTTTAGAATCATGGGAGACACTGGCACAGGATGATACTCTGAGCAAAGCAGAATTGCAGTGCTAAAAAGATAAATATGAGATGTACAGATATCTCCATTCCAAATATTCATATGGACATATTGCCTGATCTATAGTAGAGTCTTCCAAGCTCATATTGTCTGATCAGTCACAGTCACTCTGTACCTTGACTCCAATATAGTGGTGTAATTTTCATCTCCCTCAAGAATGGACAACAGCAATTCCAAATCAGCTAGTGTGGTGAACATATGTCTCTCTCAGGAAAATAACTAGAGCTTTAGTTTCTTCCAGTGTCCTTACGATTATCACCCCCAGTAGAAAAGATTACCTTGCTGAAGCTTCTGCCAGCTGATATTTAGAAATTATTTGCAGAAAACCATTAGCACAGGCAAACACATATGCAACAACAGCAAAAGATACTCTTAATGGCAGAAAACTAGTGACCTTTAGAAAAAGATAGGGGGAATGGAACTATCAAGTAATATATTGTGATATTTGATTTTCTCATTCTGCATTCCTTGATTAAGTGGTGCTATAGGTCAAGGAAAGAGGGGCTTGCTGAATACTAAGATAGGCTTATCTTTACCAGGGAGGTTTCCTAATCTTCCAGCTGCTAGTACTATTTTACATGCATGCACACGTACATGAATAATAAATGCTTATATGCATAGAAGCACATACATACATATACATATAATATGCATATATGGATGTGAATATATACACATGCATATTTATTTACTTTACATATAAATATATGTACCATAAATATATTATAGTTACATATAATTGTGTTCATGTGTATATTCAAGGATTTACACATACACACATTATGTATAATGTAGGTATATAAATATATGTCAATGTGTATATGTATATACCAAGAGTGTATATGTACATATATGATGTATATTTGTGAGTATATGTGGGTCCATATGCACATACATATACCTGTGTAATAAGAGGCCTCCTATATTGTAAGTCCTGTCCCCCACATATTTATGGGGATCTCATTGTGTGGCTCAAAGGGTGGCAGAGTTTATAGGTTCTTCTCTTCCCACTTTTCTCCAATAGAAACTTTAAATCCTTGCAGGAGGGGAAACAGAAAGTTGCAACTGAAGGCAATTCTGTTCACTTCAGAGAGAGAGAGGTTACTGTACTAGAATTTTATCTGTCATCTTAAATATTATTAGTCTATGAGAAATGAAGATTCAATCTAATTTTTAATCATTATGTCATTATTGGAGGATTTTTCCCACCAAAAACCAGTTCTATAATGAACATGCTTATAAAAATTATCAAATCAAATGCATTTATCTGAATCAGTAGCAAAACATGTCACAGAGGATGTGTGCGTCAACACATATATTGATATGTCTATAATGTGTCAGCACATATATTGATATGTCTGTATATGTATGCAAACAACTAAACAAAAATACAACTCTATATTGTATTTGTATATATGTATGTGTTATCAAACATATCTATGAATGTAACACAAAGATAAATATTGTTCATCTATCTTTGTTTCTGTCTCTCCATTTTTTATACACACGCAAACACACGCACTTTCAAGTTGAATATTTAGCAGTTTTCCTTGCGGATTTGACTATTTCATGACTTTTATGATGAAGAAAAATGGAAAGAAGATAAGCTTCAGATACCAAATATGCAATATTCCTTTCACTTTTCAATTCCCAATCACTCCTTTTTGAATATTTTAATAGAATTCTATAGTTCAACTGACAGTTACCACACATAGTAAATCTGCGTTTCCGAGTTACCTTTAATGAGATCCACAAAATTGAGTTGGGGGAAGGGAGGGAAAGGGCTCAAAGTGTTAATATCAACTAAAGTGCTTCCTGTATAAAAATCTTCCAAGTTCCTTCAGATGTATGATGCACCCATTCTATATTGTCCCCAGTCCTACCCTCATCCCCTGCCACTGCATACACTGTAAAATAATAGTATGATTTAAAGTGTTTGTGGCTAAATTTGGCTTCTTTTCTTTTGCCTCATGTTAACATTTGGTCTCATAGCCTCCAAATTTATCAAGTTCCTTCTAAAAGGAAATGACAGGTTAGCAGAAATTTCCCTGGAAAAGGAAACACTTTAATGTATTAGTACTTTGTCAAAAGAAAATAACTAATGCTCACTGAATACCAATATTTATGTTGTTTTAAAGTTCTATTTGTTTTACAGCTATGTAAGTACCATAATAAAGGTTTAATCCTAGCTACACTATTTAATTTCTATGTGATGGACTAAGTCACATAAACTCTTTTATCTGTAGAATGATGGCAGTTGACTTAAATGGCCTCTAAGGTCATTTCTAGACAAATCTATGGTTTAAATTTTCATAGTACAATAGATCCCCTCAATTTACATACATAGTAAATTTGAAGTGGGGATGTTAAAAACTACTGATGTCCCTTAATGAGGGAAAACTTCTTTTTATGGCATATGAAATATAACTTGTAGTCTTTTCCAGCTGTCTTTCTTTGAGCATATAGTCTTCCTATATATTTTTCTCTTTATATTCATTACCTTAAAATTCACTGTTCAATATTCACTGTGTACCTATCACATACATTTTACTGTGCTAAGAGCTAAGATACGAAACAAAGAATAGAACACACTGTATTTGCCCTCAGCTAGCTTTCTATCCAGGTGGGCATATTACATATGTACACAAAAAAATTAGGCACAAGTAGATGATCTGTCACAGGGAATAGTATGGCTTTGTCAAATAAATAATGTAGATAATCAATAAACGGGAGTTTGTTAAGCTTATACTACGTACCAGTTATTAAGAGGCACATGATAACAGCTTGGACTAAAGTAGTGGTGTGGAGTATAGAGAGAGTTTGAGAGAGAAGCTGTGGAGGAAGAATCAGTAAGACTTGACAACTGATTGAATATGTTGAGTGAAAGATAGCAAGGAATCAAGGATAACACTGACGTTAAGAACTTATGTCACTGGAAGGATGGTGGTACATTCAACAGAAATAGGAGATGTACTTTGGTGAAAAGATATTCAGTTCTATTTTGAATATATTTATTTTTAGATGCCCATGGGACATCAGGTTAGAAATGTCTAAGACCCAGTTATATGGGGCTATAGCCCAGGAGAGACACTGTGACTAGATATACAGTTTTGGGAGTCATCAGTATAGTGAAAGTAATTAAAACATGGGAGTTATTAACGTTATCAAATTAGACAGTGTACAATGAGACTAGAAGATCCCGAACATTGTAGAACCCCCATATTTAGGAGTTCTGATCTGATTAAAGAACCAGCAAAAGAATCATCAGAGTAGTAGAAAGGGAATCAGAAGAGAATACTGTTGGGGTGTGTGTGTGTGTGTGTGTGTGTGTATGTTTGTGTGTGTTATTGTGGTTTGTTTTAGTTTTAAAGAAGAAAAATCCAGAAAGGAAAGTGTGCTTAGGAGGATAGGATAGTCAACAGTATCAAATGTTGAAAGAAATTTAAAAAAACAATGGAAATTGAGAAAAAGCAATTTTTCATCATTACTAGTTTTGGAATTAGATAGTGAAGTGATAAGGTCAATTAATAAGTATTTATTAAGAGTCTACTATGTGCCAGGCACTATGTTAACCATTGTGGATACAAAAGAGACAAAAAATTGTTTCTTCCATCAAGGAACTTACAATCTAATGGAAGGGTCAGAAGGTAGATTGTATATCGTTGAGAATTGAGATGGAGAAGAAGTGGGTTCAATCTGCTAAAAAAGAGAAGGAATGGGATCAAGGATATAAGTACAAAAAAATAATTAAAAATGGAGAGGAGGGTTGACATCAAGGAGTTTTTGAAATGCAGCATAGGGAGAAGAAGGACTTCAGCAAATGATCTCTGTTTTGTAACTAACACGTAAGGTGATGTTCTCTACAGAGAGACATGGGGAGTAGGTGTGGAGGAGGCTTGAAGAAAGAAAAAATAGTTTGTGAGACTGCCCATAACTTTCTACTCTGTTCAGTGCTAGGGCCATTAGACATGGTACTGTCCCTAATGTAATATCCTATCTCCAGGTCTCTGTCTTTCAACTTACTTTTTCAGCTCTATGTCTTTACCCCAAAGTCTGCTCCTAAATTCTTTCCTGATTTATGGTCTGCTTGCCCAACTGTCTCTTGCAGTACAGGACTCCATTTCTTCTTCTCTGCATTACTCGCTAGGGCTCATTTTTCAGTCCTACAAAGCATTTTAATTATACTGATGGGACAACCAGAGGCGCAGACATGGAACAAAACCAGCTGATGGCAACAATTAAACTTATGTTTAATTTCTGTTTTGATGTTGGAAAGCAGCATTCTGCAAGTGTGCAAGATATTTGGGAAGCCTGTTGTTCTTCCTGGATTTACCTTTTAACTTCTGGCAACTACATGCTCTTTGGCATAGGGAATGAAAGCTGTCAGCTTCAATTTGTTGAGAACTCCAGATGCATAGTGCAAAAAAATGGGCCATCCAACCGAATTTTCTTTTTTGTCACAATACACTGCTATAAATCTCCTGCTGGATTTTATTCTCTGACCTTTTTTTTTTTTAAATAGAAAAATAAATAATGTGCTTAAAGTCTGGCACCCACTCCCTATTCTTTAACCCTAGGGGAAGGGGAATGAAGAAATCTTCCATTAGAAGTCCAAGTTTCTGTCAACTTTAAACTCTTTACCCTGATATTTAGGATGGGAAGAGACCCTGTTTTAAACTTCATTTTGCTTTATTTTGCTAAGGTCAATTTCTGAACTAAGCACTCCCAGAAATTTGAAGATTTAGTCAGTGATAACTTTGTACAATGATACTCTGAATATCACTATCAAGACCGGCACAAAATGAGGAGATAGGAGTCACTGAAAGTTTTCCGTGCTGTTTTGGCAGATTTTCTGTGCATTGTTCATAGGGAAGAGAGATTCTCTAGACATGTTGAAGTTTTCCAGGTGTTCTTATTTATGAATAACTTTGTGCTGAATGTGTTGAGCTCTAAGGCATTATACAACCTGCTCAATGGCTATTTAAACAAATTATTTAAGTTTTATTTTGCCTCAGTTATATGTAAAATAATTTTTAACACTTCTTTCATAAAACTCTGAGTTTCAAATTTTATCCCTTCTTCCCTTCCCTCCTCTTTCGTTGAGAACGTAAACAATTTGACATAGGTTATACACATGCAATCATGCAAAACATATTTTCATATTAGTCATGCTGTAAAAGAAAACACAAACCAGAAAATCCCAAGAAAAATATAAAAGTAGGTTTTGATTTGCATTCAGACTTGATCAGTTCTTTCTTGGGAGATGGATAGCATTTTCCCTCATGAGTTCTTAGCAATTGTCTTGGATCATTGTATTGCTGAAAATAGCTAAGTCATTCACAGATGATTATTATACAATGTTGCTGTTACTGTATGCACTGTTCTTCTGGTCCTGCTCATCTTACTCTACTTCAGTTCATGTAAGTCTTTCTGGGTTTTTCTGAGAGCATACTGCTCATCATTTCTTATACAGCAATATTAATCCATCATAATCATATATCCCAACTTGTTCAGCCATTCCTCAAGTAATGCACATCCCTTTAATTTCTAAATATTTCTTACCACTAAAAGAACTGCCATAGATATATTTGTATATAATGGTCCTTTTCTTTTTGTTTTCTTTTATCTCACTTTTGGACACAGACCTACTATCGGTATTTCTGGATCAAATAGTCTGCGTGATTTTATAGCCCTTTGGGCATAGTACCAAATTGCTCTACAGAATGGTTGAATCAGTTCACAACTCCAACAGCAGTGCATCAGTATTTCAATTTTCCTACATTCCTTCAAGCATTTGTCATTTTTCTTTTCTGTCATATTAGCCAATCTAATGCATTTGAGGTAGTATCTCAGAGTTGTCTTAATGTACATTTCCCTAATCAGTAGTGACTTAGAGAATTTTATATGATTGTAGATAGTTTTGAGTACTTCTCAGTGGTTATTTTTAGAAATTAGCCAACAAATCTATACCGAAAAATTCAGTCAAATGAAGAATCCTTATTTCCTAATTGGATGGACATTATACCACCAATACATATCTTGTGGGTAGCAAATGCTGATGAACAATGAACTCAGTTCATAATTAAATAAGAGGAGGAGAATGAAACATATTTCATTTTGGAAATGAAAAAAAATGCCTTCTGAGGGCCAGGCCAAGCTGCTCTATGATAAAATAAAACAGCAGAACACATATACACACACACATGCACACATACATGCAAAAACACCAGTTACTTCTCCCCCAAAACAAAATCACTTCAGCACTAATAATTTCCTGGTGATACTATGTGAATAAAATCATGAAACATTTTTCCATCAGAAGAATCAAATTTCAGGGAACACAAGGGCATATTGTAGGTATGAATAGGATGCTGCACCGTTCTAATGATAACTTCATGAGAAAAGGGACAATTAGAAAAAAAAATCTGGGTCATATACGACTAGAAAAAAAGGGGGATGGTCATGTCTTAAGAATGTGGGCTAACAGATTAATAACCTGAGCATTCATTGTGGTTTGGCAGCAATACTAAAAGCTCCAGAGGAAGGCTGCCATTTTCTCTCCTATATCTTCTTTGGAAGACATGTAGAATGAGAAATGGAAGTTCTAACCCTGACTGTGGTATACACTAATTTTGTGAACATCATTTAAAGAGTCACAGTAGCTTGGGCAATTCTCACAACTCTGTAAAACTGTGACCTGAATGACAAAATAGTAAATTGGATTAACGGCTGAAGCAATTCCTAAAGAACAATCATCAGTGAGTTAAGATCAAACTGGAAGATTTGAGGGCAGTGCCTTAAGTCAGATTTTGTTTCACTTTTTTTGTCTACAACATAGACAGGCACATTTATTAATTCTGCAAGTAATGCAAAGTTAAGAGGTATAGCCAATATGCTGGCTGATAAAATCAAGATCCCAGAAGTTTTCAACAGGCTGGAATGATAGGAGCCACGGATCTGCCCAAAAAATCGTAGCATCATGGAACCATAGGTAGTAGATCACAGGTTGAGAGATGAAGATGACTTTAAAGTTCATCTAGTCTGATCTGCTTTTTTATAAATGAAGAAACTTAGGATCAAAGAAGCTAAATGACCTTGTTAAGGGAGTCCTCATGTTGAAAGTTTCTGATGCTAATGAAATCATAGATCCAGAACAAAAAAATCATGATAATTATTTAGAACAAGTTCAAAAAGAGAAAAGCAGAGTAGTGAAAAAGGCTACTAGATGAGTAAGAATGAAAATCCATTGAAAGTATTGGTCAATCTTTGATAACTTTAGTAGCAAAAATTTCTGTGACAGGGACTCTCACTATTTGACAAGATGTATTGGGAGAAATTGAAAAACAGTAGGGTAGATATAAAGTTTAGACCAGAATTTATACCATTTACTAGAAAAAATTGCAAATGAATTTATGAACTGAATATGAGATTGAATTTTAAATAATAGAAAAGAATGGAAAGAGGTGCTTTTCATAGTTATGGTTAGGAATGAATGTTTAATCAAAGAAGCACAGAGTTCATCGTAGAATGTAAAAGTTATTGCTTGGGAGATTTTTTATTAATATATTTTTACCACTGACAATGTTTCCACCATTATCCCTCAAGAGTCAAATTAAGCTCAAACAACGGATATAATGACCCCATTTGACAATTATTCTCTAGTGGTCCCTTGTCTTTTCAAGGATCATTGTTGGTTTCTAGGATACTAAGAATTCAGCCTTTTCTTTTACATTGTGCAATAGGCATTAAGTATATTGTTCTTGAGGTCTGCTTACTTCACACTCTGCATCAGTTCATATTAATCTCATGTTTTTTGTGAATTATTTATATACATAATTTCATACTACCTATTATATTATCTATTATATCAATATGCCAGAGTTCATTCAGACATTTGCCCATCAATAAGCACCGACTTTACTTCATTTCCTTTACAACCATGAAAAAATATTTCTGTGGATATTTTGGCATAGCACCTTAGATTATTTGTTCAGGAGTGGGGTCATTGGGTCAAAGGAATTGGTGATTTAGTCTTGCAGTTTATATAATTCCAGCTGGATTTCCCAAATGAGCTCCATTAAGATTGTATTAGGGTCTCTGTCTTCCCATAGCCTTCCAATATTTAGTCCTACCCATTGTCTTGTTTTTCATTTTGGAGAGTGAAGGGGAACATTTTTCTTAAGGATCATTTCCCTTATTTATAGTGACTTGGAGAATGTCTTCATGTTGTTCTTTGTAGTTTTTAATTTTTTTGAATTTTTAAAATGTGTATCATTTGACAAATTCTGCCTTTAAGAATGGCTTCAGATCTAATGCACTTGCATCAATTTCCTATATGTGTAAGATATCAAATTTATCAGTAATATTTAATGCTATGATTTTTCTATTTTCTAACATTTCCTTCTCATTTCATATGCTATTTCATTATTGAAAACATTTTTTATCAGTTTTATGTAATCAAAGCCTCTCTATGTTGTAGACAAAAAAAAGTGAAACAAAATCTGACTTAAGGCACTGCCCTCAAACCTTCCAATTTGATCTTAACTCATTGATGATTGTTCTTTAGGAATTACTTCAGCTGTTAATCCAATTTACTATTTTGTCATTCATGTCACAATTTTCTTCCACTAAAAACAATTATAAAAGTATTGAAATACTTGCTGATATATCTTTGGAATTCCTCTGACATGCCAATAGAGTAATTGTATCAAAATCATGATTGTGTGTGTGTATGTATGTGTATGTTTGTGCATGTTTGTGTATGGTTGTGTGTATGTAATGTAATGGAAAGAAATCTAAAACTCATAGTCAGAAGAGAACTTATTTAAATTTGAAATCTAACACTTGCCAGTGCTGGGCAAATCACCAAACTTCTTCAAGTTTCAGTTTCCTCATCTATAAAATAGGAATAATAAGGGAGGTATATGACTCAGTGAATAGAGAGCCCTGGGCTTAGAATCAGGAAGATTCATCTTCAAGAGTTCAAATCTGACCTCATGAGTAGGCCAAGCTAATATAATAAAAATGAAAATTCTACCTAAATTAATCTATTTATTCATTTTTATACCAATCAAACTACCAAAAATATTTTATAGAGCTAGATAAAATAACAAACAGAATTCATCTGGAAGAACAAAAGGTCCAAATATCAAGGTAATTAATGAAAAAAAAAATGCAAGTTTAGCCATACCAAATCTTAAATTGTCTTATAAAGCAGGAGTTATCAAAACTACTTGGTACTGGCTAAGAAATAGTGGTGTATCAGTGGAATAGATTAGGTAGATATAGTAGTCAATTACTGTAGTAATGTACTGTTTGATAAACCCAAAGACTCCTGTGTCTATGATAAGAACTCACTATTTAACAAAAACTGATGGTAAAACTGGAAAATAGCATGGCAGAAATTAGGCATAGATTGGGACCTTATATCATATACCAAGATAAAATCAAAATGGGTCTTCAATTTAGATATAAAGGGTAATACTATAAGCAAATTAAGAGAGCAAGGAAATTAAGGGGATGCCCATTAATTAGAGAATTGCTGAACAAGTTGTATAATACTATTGTTCCATAAGAAATGATGAGCAGGTGGACTTCAGAAAAACATGGAAAGACTTACATGAACTGATGCTTAGTGAAGTGAGCAGAACTAGGAGAACATTGCACATAGTAGCAGCAACATGATATGATGACCAACTTTAATAGATTTAGCTCTTTTCAACAACTCAAGGATCTAAAACAACTCTGGAAGAGTTGTGACAGAAAAGCTATCCACATCCAGAAAAAGAACTTAAGAGTCTAAATGCAGACGGAAGCATATTATTTGTTCTCTCTTTGTTTCTTTATTCTGGTAGTTACTCCCATTGGTTCTAATTCTTCTTTACAACATGACTAATGTGAAAATATGTTTAATGTGAATATATATGTAGAGCCTATATCAGATTGCAGGCCATTTTGGGGAGAGGAAAGGAGAGTGAAGAGGGAAAATTTAGTACTCAAAATTTTATAGAAGCCAGTGTTGAAAGATAAAAATAAATTAATTAAAAATGAAAAACGTCATTGTATTTTTATGTTAATAATTAATTTTTTAGAGCTATTCATGCCTCTGGTGAAGATCCATTTTAAAGACTCTTATAGTGATATAACATCTTTCCCCTCTTTGCACTTTTTTGAAATATGCTTTCCTAAATCTATGGCCCTCATTAGACTATGACCTTCTTTAACTGTTTCATCTTCAAATGAATAATCATTTTCTAACAAGAATCTCAAGTTTTCCTATGTAGGTCGTCGTCTTCTTATTTTTCTTCTTCTCCTCCTTCTCCTCCTTTTCTTCTTCTTCTTCTTCATCTGAAACTTTCAGCAAAGCAAGGATTAATCAGATACTCTGCCTTTAGTAGAATGAGACTTCATCCAGTGTTTTCATTGTTTTAGTTGTGCAATCTATATTTAAATATATATTTAAATATCATCATAACACAGGATAACATCACCTTCTCTTTTATTCTTAACTTCTACACTTCCTCAATGTCTACTGGTATGCAATATGCTAACATGGTATAATCCAAGCCTTCTCAGCACAAGATTACAGCTGGTTGGAGTACAAGACTAAATTTCTATTAAGGAGCTAACAAATGATTACAGTAAGAATTAATCATGATAATTAACTTGCCCACAAATTCTGCTGCCTAAGTGTTGAATCCTTGATGAGTGTCTCTAAAGTCTTCTTCTATTCTGCCTCCCTTATGAGTAGTCTTCCTGTTTCTATTTCCAGTCCTGTGAAGTTTTAACATCTTCATGTCCATTTACTATGTTTACTTTAATTAGAACGTGAGAACATGTAGGATGAAGGATATTTTAGTAGGGGCTCTTTTGTACAATTTCTACAGTTATTAGGCAGTTTTTACCAATGAATTCATTTAGGGAGAAAGATGAAATAATACTTATCCTTTGCAAACATAAATCAAATCTATATGAGGACTATATATTTAGAGTTAGAACTAGCTTCACAAACTATCTAATAACATTATTTTATTCATTCACCCATTTTATAGACATGGAGACAGGTTCATAGAGTCCAAAATATCCATCCATGATCATCCATCTAGAAAATGGTAGAAATGGAATTTGAAGCCAGGTTTCCTTAATCTAGGGATTTTTCCACTATGCAAATAATAAATCTGAGGTAAACAAAGAAACAAATAAACATCTCTATTTAAAAAGCTATAATTATTTTACTCAAAATAAAGGTGGCTTAAATAAAGCTCAGAGTAAAAGCACATGGATACTTGAATATATTTAACTATCACTTGGGTATATTCCTCAACTTGATTTTACATTGTTTGGGATTTTACTTATTTCTGATAATCATTATTACCCATTTCCTTAGTGCTATCAATGATTTTTGCCTCAGTGATACTTGGTAATAATAATATTAACTTATCCTAGGTAATTTGGATTGTCATTTATAAGCATGGTTAATCCATCTAAACAGTATTTTTGAAATTAGAATTAGGAAAGATTTGGGGGTCAGTTGAAGGTCAAACACAAGGTTCTTTCTAGAGAATCTAGCCATTTGGGGAGATGGATTTGAGGGCTATAATAAGGTGTATTAAGAGAACTGGAATACAATCAAGATAAAGATAACCCAATTTTATTTCATACTTTTATTAAAGTTTACCAGGTGTACTGTTTTAATTATTATTTTTAAAGTAAACCTTAGGTTAAATGGGCAAAATCAACTGACAATATGTTTTTCTCCTTGTACTCTGAAAAGAAATTTCAGGCATTGCAAGCGAATGTTACTATGGAAACAAGTTAGCAATTACACAATCAATTTTTCTAAAAACACACCTTAAATTAAACTCCAAAGGAAATATAGAAAAGATAAAACAAAAAAAAAATCCCTTTAAACACCCCATAGTATGCCACTTTTTTTAAAAAAAGTAACTTAATTTATTAAATAATAAAGCACAAGTTTATGAAACGTATTAAAGCAATTAACTGTTTTTTAAAAATCATTACAATGTGTATGCACCTAGAGGGCAGGGGAATATTTTTGTTTTTGTTTGTGTTCCCAGTATTTAACACTGTGCTTAACATAAAATCATCTAGTAAATGCTTCTTGACTGACTTTCTCACTAGATTAAGGCATCAAAGAGTATTCTTGGGGAACAAGATAACTCGAGGATGACTTATCCTTCCATCACCCCTGCAAATTTAATTTTCCAGAAAGTATTCTCCATCAAATTAGAGGAGTTGATATACCCCACCCTACTATCTTAGACCTTCTCCATTCCTCCACTCCCTCTCAATCCTATTTCCTTCTCTCTTCTGACAGACCACATACAATATTATAGCCTCACTTGCAACTGCCAGGCAAGGAACAGAAAGGGCATGGTGAAAAGTCACCTTATTTGGGGTTACTTTGCAGAAATCATCTATTTAAAGCTGTCAGCATTTGATGAAAGCTGAAAGGATTCTGCTTTCTGGAAAGCATTTCCCCCAAATTAAAGTCCTGACTGACTTACTCAGACTATTTTTATAAGGTCTTTAAATACAGCATAAATGTGAGGAAAAGCTCTAAATAAGATTTCTCCAAACACCAATTTCACATGCTTTCTGGGAAAGCTGCTATTAAACAGCTTAGTTAACCAGAGATTAACTCACCATGTTTGTGCTTTTCTTAGATATTGTGTGTTACATGAACATGAACATGGAAGTTACAAAACCCGGGTCTCTAGTCCTGGTTCTGCCATCAACTAGATGCAAAATCTTGGACAAGGTAAATTACCTCTGAGCCTCAAGGTCTACATTTGTTACATGAGGGGAATAAGCCAGAAGAAATATAGAGCTCTGTTAAGATTCTTGAGTTTTCTGATGAAAATGGGGTGAGGATGAAATCTTAGAAAGTCGTGACTTCACTACCTAGTGAGTAGAAGATATTAAATATAAATGCAGAAATGTCATGGGACTTTGGAATGAAGATAACATCATAGGGTCGTAAGCCTTTCTTAGATGGAAGGAAATATATTGACATCATTAATAACACCTCCCTCACCCTTCCTATGGCTCATGATAAATGTGATCTCCTTCATTGTTTTCATGGAATTAATGTGTTATTGATGACAATTTCCAAACAGACGAGAGCTGATATACATTTTTACTTCATAATAGAAATATTCAACAGTTAAAACTCTTTTTCTATTGTAGAGTTCAGAAATTACTTTAAAAAGCTCATCTCTTGCTGCTAGATGTCCACTAATACACTTTCTCATCATTAGAACTCTCCCTCCATCCATTGATGTCACATTTTTATTTCATTTTGCCTGAGTGTTATTTCATGGGGAATTTTAATGGGTTCTGAGAATAAATTGTGCTTCCTGGTGGGGATATTTATTTCAATGTTTGTTTTCCAATTAACAGCATATGAGCAGCTTCTTAGGTTGATGTGGGTAAATGAGTGAGTGTACATATGTGCTTGTTCTCTCTATGGTTGTTTTCTCATTAGAATGGAAAACTTCAATAAAAAGCCTTATTAGTTGACAAAATAAGTATAGAACTAGGGGCAGAGCCAAGATGGTGGAGTAGAAAGATGCATATACTCTAGTGCTTCCCCCTGCAGCCCACAAAATACCTGTAAAAAATAACTCTCAACAAAATCTAGAGCAGCAGAAGCCACAGAACACTAGAGTGAAAGAGGTTTCCAGCCAAAGGTAATCTGGAAGGCCAACAGGAAAGGTCTATTCCATGGGACACTGAATAGAGCAGAGCCCAGCCCTGGCTGCGCAGCATGGGGAAGAACAGGATCAGAACAGGCCCCAGGGCAGAATTACAAGCAGGGAGGGTCCCAGAGTCCTCAAACCACAAGCGACAAAGAAAGCTTCAAAGGTCAGCATGGGAGCACTTTCCCAGCTGGGCAAGAAGGGAGCGAGGTCCCCCAGCATAGGCCCCAGGTAGTGGCAGAGGTGGCAGCAGCAGAAGCAGCAGGTGGTGGGTGGCTACTGTGGCTGTGAAAGCAGGCTGGGTCCATTATCTGAGCTCAGCTTAAAGCCTCTGGGAGAACTGACCAGGGGTTGTGAACCTCAGCCCTCAGTGGCTTCCCTGCCTCTTGTCTAAAGCCCTTGGGGGAACTGACCAGCTGATCTGAACCTCAGCACTGAGTGATGGTCCTGCCTACACCCAAAGCCCCTGGGGACAATGAGCAGCTGATCTGAATCTCAGCCCTGAGAGAGGTCCTAGGTAGAGGAGGAGCACCAGGACCCTCCTCTTGACAAAAGATTCAGAAGTCAAGTAATTGGCTGGGAAAATGCCCTAAAAATGGAAAAAAAATAAGACCATAGAAGGTTACTTTCTTGGTGAACAGGTGTCTCCTCCCATTCTTTCAGATGAGGAACAATAAGGCATACTGTCACAGAAAGTCAAGGCCCCTGCCTCCAGTGCCTCCAAAGTGAATGTAAAATGGACTCAGGCAATAGAAGAACTTGAAAAGCCAGTCAGTAGCTTCCTAAAGGAGAACCAAAAAAATGCTGAAGAAAATAACACCTTCAAAAAGAGGCTAACTGAATTGGAAAAAGAGGTCCAAAAAGCCTATGAGGAGAAGGAGGCTTTAAAAAGCAGAATTTGCCAAATGGAGGAGAAGGTTCAAAAGCTTACTGAACAGAACAGTTCTTTAAAGGAGATAATCGAGTTCAGAGAAACTAATGACTATGAGATAAACCAGGCAGCCAAAAAGCAAAATCAAATGTTTGAAAAAATAGAATATAATGTGAAACATCTCACTGGTAAAACAACTGACCTGGAAAATAGATCAAGGGGAGACAATTTAAAAATTATGGGACTACCTAAAAGCCATGATCAAGAAAAGAGCCTAGACATTATTTTCCATGAAATTATCAAGGAAAACTGTCCTGAAATTCTAGAACCAGAGGGCAAAATAAATATTGAAATAATCCACTGATCGCCTCCTGAAAGAGACCAGAAGAAAGAAACTCCTAGAAATATTGTGGCCAAATTTCAGAGTTCCCAATTCAAGGAGAAAATATTGCAAGCAACTAGAAAGAAACAATTTGAGTATTGTGGAAATACAATCAGGATGACACAGGATCTGGCAGCTTCTACATTAAGGTATTGAAGGGCTTGGGATAGGATATTGCAGAAGTCAAAGGAACTGGCCTTAAAACCAAGAGTCACCTACCCAGCAAAATGGAGTATAATAGTTCAAGGGAATAAATAGTCTTTCAATGATACAGAGGACTTTCAGGCATTCATGATGAAACCAGATCTGAAGAAAAAATTGGACTTTTAAACATAAGAATCAAGAGAAACATGAAAAGGTAAACAGGAAAGAGAAATCATAAAAGGCTTTATAAAGCTAAACTGTTTACATTCCTACATGGAAAGGAAATATTTGTAACTTGAGACTTTTCTCAGTATTTGGGTAGGTGGAGGAATCATACACACACCCACACATACACAGACACACATATAGACAGAGAGTACAGGTTGTGTTGAATCAGAAAGGATGATATCCATAAAAAAATAAAATTAAATGAAGAGAGGAGAGAGGACAATATTGGTTTTTCCTCAACACATATTCTTGAAAGTCATCTATATCATTGAATGACTATCTCTTCCCTTGAAATATTATATTCACATTTGCTGGGTAGGTGATTCTTGGTTTCAATCCCAGTTCCTTTGACTTATGAAATATCCCACTCCAAGCCCTTCAATCCCTTAATGTTGAAGTTGCCAGATCCTGTATTACCCTGATTGTATCTCCATAGTACTCAAATTGTTTCTTTCTAGCTGCTTGCAGTATTTTCTCCTTGATCTGTGAACTCTGAAATTTGGCCAAAATATTCGTAGGAGTTTCTCTGTTCGGTTTCGATCAGGAGGTAATTGATGAATTCTTTCAATATCCATTTTGCCCTCTGATTCTAGAACATCAGGGCAGTTTTCCCTGATAATTTTATGGAAGAGAATGTCTAGGCTCTTTTTTGATCATGGCTTTCAGGTAGTCCAATAATTTTTAAATTATTTCTCCTGGATCTATTTTCCAGGTCAGTTGTTTTTCCAATCTGTTGTTACACATTATCTTCTATTTTTTCAAATTTTTGGTTTTGTTTACTAACTTCTTGATTTAACTCATAGTCATTTGTTTCCCTGAACTCAGTTCTCTCTTTCAACAAATTATTTTATTCAGTGAGCTTTTGAACCTTCTCCTTCATTTGGGTAATTCTGCTTTTTAAAACCTCCTTCTCCTTATAGGTCTATGATTATGTTGGAATATTATTGTGCTATATAAAAAGATAATCAGGATGGTTTCAGAAAAAAATAGGAAGACTTGCATTAACTGAGGCACAGTGAAGTGAGCAGAACCAGGAGAATATTATACATAGTATCAACAGTAAGATCAACATCATTGACCACAACTTGTTCTGCTTTCCCCAGTTGATGGGCATCCTCTCCATTACCAATTCTTATTGTTCTTACCTTACCATTATCAATATCACCACAAAAAGAACTGCTATAAATATTTTTTGTACGAATAGGTCTTTTCTCCTTTTCTTTTATCCCTTTGAAATACTGACCTACTAGCGTTATTTCTGGATCAAAGGACATAAACAGTTTTATAACCCTGTGGGTAATGTTCCATATTGCTCTCCTGAATGGTTGGATTAATTCAGAACTCCACCAATTTTTCACATCACCTCAAGCATTTGACATTTTTTTTTTGTCATAGGTGTGAGGTAGTACCTCAGAGTTATTTTAATATGCATTTCTCTAATCTCTGTGATTTAGAGCATTTTTCAGGATATCACCCTTTATGTCTAAATAATTAATCCTTATTATCCTGGGAAATATGTTTGTCTATGTCTAATTTCTGCTAAACTGCTCTCTAGTTTTCCCAGCAGTTTGTGTTAAATAACAAGTTTTTGTCCCAAAAGATTGGATACTTTGGTTTAGAAAATATTAAATTACTGTAATTATTTACTACGTATTGCATATCTAAAGTATTCTACTGATCTACCACTCTATTTCTTTGTCATCACCAGATTATTTTGATGATTGCCACTTTGTAATATAGTATAAAACCAGTTAGGCCATCTTCCTTAACATTTTTTATTTCATCAATTCCCTTGATTTCATTGGTTTTTGACTTTCTGTTCTGTCTGAAGAATTTCGTTATTTTTTTCTAGCTGTATAAAATAATTCTTTGGTTGTTTGGTATGGCATTGAATAAGTAAATTAACTTAGAGTTGTTATTTTCCTCATATAAGCTTAGCCTACCCATGAGAAATTAATATTTTTCCAGTTGTTTAGATCTGTTTTTAGTTGTGTGAAAAGTATTGTGTAATTGTGTTCATATACACACTGGGTTTGTCCTGACGGGTGTACCCTGGCTGCAGTTATTTTAAATTGAATTTTCCTTTCTGTCTCTTGCTGCTGGGTTTTATTGATAGTATATAGAAATACTGATAATTTGTGTTGGTTCATTTTATAACTTGCAACTTTCCTAAAGTTGTTAATTGTTTTAAATAGTTTTTAAAGTTGATTATCTAGGATTTTCTAAGTAGACCATCATATCATCTGCAAAGATGAATAGTTTTTTCGCCTCATTGCCTATTTTTATTCCTTGAATTTCTTTTCTTGCCTTATTGTTATAGCTAGTATTTTTAGTATAATATTTAGTAATAGTGGAGATAATAGACATACTTCACCGCTGATCTTATTGGGAAGGCTTCAAGTTTATCTCTATTTCAGATAATGCTTGCTCTTTATTTTATATAAACACTAATTATAATTTTAAAAAAGAAAGACTCCATTGATTCATATTCTTTGCAGTGTTTTTAAAAGTCATATATATTGTATTTTATCAAAAGCTTTTCCTGCATCTGTTGATATAATTATATGATTTTTGTTAATTTTGTTATTGGTATTGTCAATTATGCTGATAGTTTTCCTGATATTGAACCAGCCCTTTATTCATGGTATAAATCCCACTTGGTCATAATATATGATCTTTGTAACATATTGCTGTAATCCCCTTGTTGGTTTTAATACTTTATTCCATTTGTTTTTGCATTGCCATTCATTAGAGAAATTGTTCTATAGTGTTATTTCTCTATTTTTACTCTCAATATGTATGTATGTATAGGCACACATATATATGTACATACATAAGTATGTGTGTATATAGGTGTATATATACACATGTATATATACATATAGGTGTATACACGCACATACATATATATATGTATATTCATGTCATAAAAGGAATTAAGAGTCCTTTACTTCCCCCCAAAAAAACTTATATAGTATTGGGATTAATTATTTTTTTAATGTTTGGTAAAATCCACTTTTAAATCATCTTGTATTGGCAAATTTTTCTTAGGGAACTTGTTTATGGCTTGTTTTTAATTTCTATTTCTAAGATAAGGTCAATTAAATATTCTATTCTGTTAATCTGGAAAATGTGGTTTTGTAAATATTCATCTATTTCACATAGATTGTCAGTTTTGCTGGTATATAATAGGGTGAAATAGCTCTAATAATTGCTTTAATTGCATCTTCATTGGGGTTATGTTGATATTTTTCATTTTTGATACTAGTAATGTAGTTTTCTTTATTTTTTTTAATCAAATGAATGATTTGAATGAATGAATCTATTTTAGTCTTTTTCTCCATAAAACCAGCTTCCAGTTTTATTTATTATTTCAATTCTTTTTTTAACTTTCAATTTTATTAGTCTGTCATTTGACTTTCAGGGTTTCCATTTTGGTATGTAGTTGGGAATTTTTCATTTGTTCTTTTTCTAGTTATTTTTTTTAACTTGCATGCCCAATTCACTGATCTCCTCTCTTTTATTGCTTACACTTTTAAAAACATAAATATTTCCTTAAGTATTGCTTTGGCTGACTCACCACAAATTTTGTATGTTTCCTCATTATTGTTATTCTCTTCAATGAAATTATTGATTGTTTCTATGATTTTTTTTAAACTACTCATATTTTTGGCTTAGATTATTTAGTTCCCCATGAATTTTTGATCTGTGTTTCCACAGTTGCTTATTACTGGAATTTTTATTGCATTTTTAGACTTCTTGATATCTGTGTTTGTGGCCAGTGTTTGTGAAGATGTCATGTATAGCTGAGAAAAAAGTATACACCTTTATATTTCCATTCAATTTTCTCCAAAGGTCAGTAATATCTTACATTTTAAAGATAGTCTTTGTCATTGTCTTTACTTCTTTCCTATTTACTTTGTGATTAAATTTATCTAGCTTTGAGAAGGAATATTTGAGATTCCCCACTAGCATAGTTTTACTATTTCCTTCTATAATTAATTTAACTTTTCACTATGCTATTTGGTCCATACATGTTTAGTATTGACATTACTGCATTGTCCATTAATAAAATGTAGGTTTCCTACTTAACTCTCTCAGTAAGATTCATTTTTGCTTTTGCTTTGTCTGAGATCATAATTGCCATCCCTGCCTTTTTTTCCCCTTCAACTGAAGCTGAAGATTCTTCTCTAGCCCTTTATTTTCACTCTCTGTGTGATTCTGTTTCAAGTATGTTCTTTGCAAACAACATATTGTTGGATTCTGGTTTCTAATCCATTCCACTATCTGCTTCCATCTTTTGGGTAAATTCAACCTATTCCCATACATAGTCATGATTATTAACTGTGCGTTTCCATCCATACTAGTTTTTTCTATTTATCCTTCTCTCTCTTTATCTGATCCCTCTTCTTAAGTCTGTTTTGCTTCTGACCACTGCTTCCCTTTATCTGCCTTTCATTATATGACTTCATTTCTATGATCACTTTCTCCTCCTACTTTCCTATTAGATAAAATAGATTCTTGTATGCAGCTGAGTGAGTATTTCTTTATGTTTGTGTATTTTTTTCTCTTTGAAGCAATTTACATGAGAGTTGTGTTCAAATATTGCCTGTTCACCCATTTTCCCCTCCATTTTAATGTTTCCTTGCATGCCTCTTTTATGTGAGATAATTTCGCCCATTCTTCTTCTTACTTCTCCCTTATCCCAGATCATTCTTCTTTCTTGTTTATCCATTTTTTTTATGTTGACTTACTCCTGTGGTCTCCATAGCTGCCACAATAATCTTAAAATTCTTAGAAGTTAATATACAACTCATATAGGAATGTAAAAAGTTTATCCTTACTAAGTGTTTTATAATTTCTCATTCATATTTTCCTTTTGATACTTCCCTTGAGTTTTACTTGAAAGTCATTTTTTTCCATTCAGCTCTGGTATTTTCATCAGGAATACTTAAAAATTCTCTATTTCATTAAATACATTCTTTTTCCTTTGAAGCATTGTCTTCATTTATGCTGTATAGATTATGTTGAGAGAGTTTGGCTGAGTGCTTACTTTTCTCTGTCATCTTGGCACTATTGAGAGGTGGGGGGAAGAGGAAGGAAGAAAGGGGGAGAGGTCCTAGAATTTCAAGTAAGCATTACCTAGTTCTAAGCATCTTCAAAACCACATACAGTCCTAATATGAAGGAATCTTCAAAAATATCATCCTTTTACCCAACTGATAAATGGTCAAAGGATATGAACAGGCAATTTTCAGAGGAAGAAATTAAAGATATCTATAATTATATGAAAAAATGCTCTAAATCACTTTTGATTAGAGAGATGCTAATCAAAACAACTCTGAGGTACCACATCATGTCTATAAGATTGGCAAACATGACAAAACAGGAAGATGATAAATGTTGGAGAAGATGTGGGAGAGTTGGAACACTAATTCATTGTTGGTGGAGTTGTGAGCTCATCCAACCATTCTGGAGAGTGGTTTGGAACTATGTTCAAAGGGCCACAAAAATGTGCACACCCTTTGACCCAGCAATATCGCTAGTAGGACTGTATACCCAAGAGATCATAAAAATGAGAAAGGGTCTCACATGTACAAAAATATTTATAGCAGCACTCTTTGTAGTTGTCAAAAACTGGAAATCAAGGGGATGCCCTGTTAAGTTCCCAAAGATATCATGCCTGCATGAGATCTTTCTTCTGGGAGCGAATGAATGAGGAGGGAGCAAGGATGGTATGCACTTCATTTATTCTCAGCTAGCTCAGAGTATATATAGGCATTCTACTTCCATACATGCAAGAAGTTTGTAAACACTGTGTTCTGAGCTTACATGCTTGTCTATTGTTCTTGCTCAAGATAATTGTGAAGGTTGGCTATTGCATAAGGGTGGTCCATCACATAAGTCATATAAGGACATGTCATCTAAAGAGATTTCTCCCGAGGGCATCATGACCCTGATAACCCGAGAATTCCAGACCCCTTACAATGCCCATCAATTGGGGAATGGCTGAAAAAATTATCATGTATGAATGTAATGGAGTACTATTGCTCCATAAGAAATGATGGACAAGAAGACATCAGGGAGACCTGAAAGAAATTATATGATCTGATGCTGAGTGAAAGGAGCAGAACCAGGAGAACTTTGTGCACAGCAATGACCACAGCGTGCAAGAGTTTTTTTCTGGTAGACTTGGAACTTCATAGTAACGCAAGAACTTAAAAAAAATTCCCAGTGGTTTTCTAAGGCAAAATGCCTTCCACACTCAGAGAAAGAACTATGGAATTCATTCGCAGAATGTAGCAGATTATGTTTGTGTGTGTGTGTGTGTGTGTGTGTGTGTGTGTGTGTGTGTGTGTATTATGTTTTGATTTGTTAAATGATTTCTTCCATTCATTTTAGTTCATCTACATAGCATGACTACAGTGAAGACGTATTCCATAAGAAAGTATATGTAGATCCTATACAGAATTGTATGCCATCTTGGGGAGGGAGGGGGGTGGTGGGGGATAGGTGTTGGGGGGATAAAAATCTAAGTTTTATGGTAATGATTGTAGAACATTAAAAAAAATAAATTAAATGATAAAAAAAATAAAAAAAAATATCATCCTTACTAGTCCCACTAGTCCTGTTTTGGTCAGATGTTCCCTACTGGTCAAAGTGAGAGGGGCAGGAGGGTGATGTTCAATTTTAAGTGGAATAATTAACATCTAACTAAATATTCTATTTCTCCATTGTACAGAGCCTCATATAATGGATTATAGTGTTTCCCCCATGAAGTTCAAACATAAGTTACTTAAGGAACAAAAGTCTAAATGAAAATTCCATCAGTATAAATCTTTATGTGAGAGCGCTAAGATAATTGTAATTTCTTTTTCATCATTTTCAATTCATTTAAACTTAAATAGAACATTAGAAAAGGAAAAAAAAGAACATTTCCACATACATAGCAGAATATGAGAGGATTTAATATAAAACAATAAATTTCCATTTCAAGACAACCCATATAATAAATACAAGACACTATTTTAAAGCTAACCAGCTTTTCTTTGCTTTCTTCTAGGTTTTCTCTTGTTCTTTGCTGTGTACTTTCTTCTTTGTTTATTTTCTCCCACCCTCCCCTGTCTCTGCCCAGGGGGATACAATTATGTGTGGGTATCTATATCTAGATACATATAAGTATGTATCTAGATATAGATAGAGATATAGATAGATAGCAATACATACATATAGATATCTATAAACATATATACATATACATATATACTCATATACATAGATGTAAAGCCATACTATCCATATTTCCACTTGTCATCTCTTTCTCTGTGAGTGGATAGCATCTTTCTTCATGAGTTCAAGTCTCTCCATCTTTTTCAAAATCAATCAGATCATTATTTCCTACACCAGAGCAATATTCTAACACAATCACATCCTATCTAGGAAATTGTCTAGGAAAGCTTCTTCCCAACTTTGTGCATTTCTTCTATTCTTTATTACATTAGTTTTGTTTATACAATAAATTTTAAAGTAATTGAAATTATCCATTTTATATTTCAACAATAATCTCACCTTATAATAATAATTTAAGCTGTGATATCCCTTTTCCTAGTTTCTTTGAATTTCCTAACTTTTTGTTCTTTCAAATAATCTTTGTTGTAATTTACTTAACTCAACAAAATAATATTTAGTAATTTAATTGCAATTACACTTAATAAGTAGATCAGTTAGGTAAAACTGTCATATTTATTATATTGCTTTTATCCATGAATAATAAATATTGCTTCAGTTATTCAAATCTGGCTTATTTATACAAAAAGTCATTTTATGTTTACATTCATGTAGTTCCTGTGTCTGTTTTGGCAGGTATACTCTTAGGTATTCTATACTGTCAAGTTATTTAAAATGGTCTAAAACAATATTGAATAATATTGGTGACACATAGTATAGTTTCACTATTTTTTCTCTTTTCATTAAATCTATTCTAGATTTAACTTTGTTTGAGATCATGATTACTACCCCTCCTTTTAAAAAATTCTACTCCAGTCCTTTATCTTTGTGTGCATCTCTCATTCTTATTGTGTTTCCTGAAAGCAGTATATTGTTGAATTCACATTTTTAATCTGCAATTAATTTCCATTTTATGGGTAAATACACTCCATTTATGTTCTAAGTCATAATTACTTGTTATGTATTTCCCTCCTTCCTATTTTTTACTCACTATCCCTCTCATCGTATTTACTCTATTTCCTTCTCTCTCTTCTACTTTACTTCTACCTGACACTTTGTCCTTCTATTCCTTAATCTACTCACCCCTCTAACAGTCCCTCTTTTATCTTCTCCCCCATCCTGTTTGACTTCTAACTTATTTCTGAATTTAGAAGATTTATACCTTTCTATTCATATATATTGTTCCTTCTTTAATCCATTCTTGATGAGGGTAAAATTCTTGCTCTACCTACCCCTCCACTTGCTTTTTCTTATTATTTCTTCCTTTTCTGACTCATTTATATGAGATAATTACTCCTTTTTTTCTCTTCCAACAGTTTTTATAGAATCACCCCATCATGCACAGCTTAGCTCAAGCCTTTCTTTCAAATCACTCAAATAATGAAGAGAGTCATAAGCATATTGATTACATTTTCATGTATTAGCAGCAAACAATTTGACCTTATTGAGTCCCATATAATTGGTTTTTAATATTTACCTTATATTTCACCTGGATCTTACATGTCTAATTTTCCATTAAGTTCTGCTGTTTTTGTCACAAATATCTGAAAGTCTTTCATTTCATTAAATATTCATTTTTTCTTTCAGAATTATACTTAACTTTACGAAATTACAGCCTTTGGTTCTATGAAATATAGCATTCCAAGACCTATGTACCTTCAAAGTGGTAATTGTTATGTCTTGTGTAATCTTTATTGAAGTTCCATGAAATTTAAATAGCATTTTCTTTTTGTTTGCAATATTTTCTCTTTCATCTGGGAACTTTGAAACATGGCTATAATATTCCTTTTGGCATCTCTCTTTCAGGTGGTGATTGGTGGATTTTTTCTGCTTCTTCTTTGCCTTCTTGTTCTAGAACTTTAGGGAATTTTTCCTAGATAATTTCTCATACTATTGTATCAAGTTTCTTTTTTTTTTTTTTAATCATACCTTTCAGGTAGTCTGACTATTCTTATATTGTTCCTCTTTGATCTGGTCTTCATATCAGTTGTTTTTCTGATGAGATGCTTCAAATTCTCTTCTACTTTTTCATTCTTTTGATTTTGTTTCATTATTTATCAATATCTTGTAAAGTCATTAGCTCCCCCTTGCCCAGTTCTAGCTTTCAAGGAATTAATTTCTTCCTTAATTTTTTGATTCTCTATTTGTAGTTGGTTGATAGTCTTTTCACAATTTTCTTGATTTTCTTTGATTATTTTTTTATCCTAATTTTTCTAAGTCTTTCTTATTTGATTTTTAAGTCCTTTTTAAAGTTTTTCCAAGAAGTCTTTTTGGGCTTGGGATCATTTGGCATTTTTAATTCTTTTTTCTCCATTATTTTCTTCTGAATATGAGCCCAGATCTTCTCTATCCCCATAGTAACTATCTATAATTGTGTTTTTTCTTCTTTGATTATTAATTTTGATTTTGTTTTTAGCAGCTATTAATATAACGGAGTTCGAGTTCCAAGATGTGGGGAATGATGCCCCAAGCCTCAGGTTCTTCTTTTAGTTATTTTCTGGGCTCCATCCTAGGCCTCGGACTTGGGTACTGCTCCCTATCTCTAGGCCCCAGCTAGGACCCCAGTGTTGCTTTTCTGAAAATGGTTTTTCTCCCTGTGGTCCCTCCAGGAGTTGCAAACTAGAGCTTTACTCTCTGTCCCAGTTACATCAGAACTTGTATGATGTATCTATGATCTCATCTGTGAGAATACTCATTAGAGTTTTTGACATTATATTGTGGCTACTAATGAAAAATGAAATTATTCACTGCTTATTACTAACTGACTTTTAGTACATGACTGGACTGCCTTCTTTTCTACTCATACCTCTCAAATGATATCCTTTATACTACTTTTCATTAGTAAGTTTTAATTGTTAATATTTATTATGTATTTGTGCTTTATATCACTCCAATGGCCAGTAGGCTACTTGCAATTTTAATTCTTTAGTGACATTATTTATGGATATATTATGTGACTCATGTCTGAATAATATATTCATTAAAAAGATGGATCCTTATTTTAAAAGATAGAAACATGTTTTCTAGTTCATTTTTACATTTTTTTCTAATTTAAGTTTACATTTTATATCTGGGAAACTATGTACTTTTTCTTCTCTCTGATTTTTTTGCCTACAAGCTCTGTTATGGGTTAGTAAATCAATCAATCAAGTATTAATTATTGTGCCAGACACTGTACTAGGCATTGAGGATATAAATACAATGATTAAGATGATTCCTATTCACCAGGAGCTTATGTTTTAGTGGAAAAGATAACATAAAAAATGCATACACATATGTGCATATAAATAAATACATAATAATTAAATTCAAGGCAATTTGAGAGCAATGACAGTAGCAGTTCATGAGGTAATGGGATCGGGGAAAATTTTATAATGTGGGGGGGTGGAACCAAGATAGCAGAGTAGAAAGGTGCATATATTCTAGCACTTCCTCCACAAAATACCTGTAAAAAATGACTCTCAACAAATTCTAGAGCAGCAGAAGCCACAGAACAACAGAGTGAAAGAGGTTTCCAGCCAAAGGTAATCTGGAAGGCCAACAGGAAAAGTCTATCTCACAAGACACTAAGCAGAGAAGAGTCCAGCCCTGGCTGCTCAGCACTGGGAGGAACAGGACCTGAACAGACCTCTGGGGTAGAATTCCCAGCAGAGAGGGTCCCAGATCTCTCAACCCATAAGCAACAAAGAAAGCTCCAAAAGTCAGTGTGGGAGGGCTTTTCCAGGTGAGCAAGAGGGGAGCAGGGTTCCCCCAGCACTGGCCTCAGGTGGCAGTGGCAGCAGCAGCAGTAACAGGTGGCATGCAGCTACCTGGAATTAGAATCAAATTCATTGTCCAGGCAGCTCAGCTTAAAGCTGCTGGCAGAATTGAGCAGCTGATCTGAATCTCAGCCTTGAACAAGGTATTGGGAAGAGGAGGAACACTAGGACCCTCCCCTTGACAAAGGATTCAGAAGTCAAATAGCTGGCTGGGAAAATGCCCCAAAGAGGGAAAAAAATAAGACCATAGAAGGTTACTTTCTTGGTGAACAGGTGTCTCCTTCCATCCTTTCAAATGAAGAACAAGGCATACTATCAGAGGAAGTCAAGGTCTCTGCTTCCAGTACCTTCAAAATGAATATGAAATGGGCTCAGGACATCAAAGAGCTTGAAAAGCATGTCAGCAGCCTGCCAAAGGAGAACCAAAAAAATGCTGAGGAAAATAATATCTTTAAAAAGAAGCTAACTCAATTGGAAAAAGAGGTCCAAAATGTCTATGAGGAGAAGGAGGCTTTAAAAAGCAGAGTTAGCCAAATGGAAGAGAAGGTTCAAAAGCTCACTGAACAAAATAGTTCTTTAAAAGAGAGAATTGAGTTCAGGGAAGCTAATGACTCTGCAATAAACCAAGAAGTTAGAAAACAAAACCAAAAGACTTAAAAAAATAGAAGATAATGTGAAACATCTCATTGGTAAAACAACTGACCTAGAAAATAGATCCAGGGGAGACAATATAAAAATTATGGATTACATGAAAGCCGTGATCAAAAAAAGAGCCTAGACATTATCTTTCATGAAATTGTCAAGGAAAACTGCCCTGATATTCTAGAACCAGAGGGCAAAATAAATAATGAAAGAATCCACTGATCACCTCCTGAAAGAGACCTGAAAAGAGAAACTCCTAGGAATATTGTGGCCAAATTTCAGAATTCCCAGGTCAAGGAGGAAATATTGTAAGCAGCTAGAAAGAAACAATTTGAGTATTGTGGAAATACAATCAGGATAACACAGGATCTGGCAGCTTCTACATTAAGGTATTAAAGGGCTTGGGATAGGATGTTGCAGAAGTCAAAGGAACTGGCCTTAAAACCAAGAATCACCTACCCAGCAAAATTGAGTATAATAGTTCAAGGGAATAAATGGTCATTCAATGATATAGAGCATTTTCAAGTATTCTTGATAAAAAGACCAGAACTGAAGAGAAAATTTGACTTTCAAACACAAGAATCAAGAGAAGCATGAAAAGATAAACAGGAAAGAGAAATCATAAAGGACTTTCTAAAGCTAAACTGTTTGCATTTCTGCATGGAAAGATAATATTTGTAACTCTTGAGACTTTTACCAGTGTTTGGATAGGTGGAGGGATTACACACACACACACACACACACACACACACACACACACACACACACACACACACATAGAAAGTACAGGTTGAGTTGAATGAGAAGAGATGATATCCACAAAAAAAAAAATAAAATAAAAATCAAGGGGTATGGAGGAATATACTGGGAGAAGAAAGGAAGAAATGGAATGGGGCAGACTATAACTCATAAGAGAGATGAGAAAAATCTTGTTCAGTGGAGGAGAAAAGGGAGAAGTGAGAGGGAAAAGTCAAGCTTACTCTCTTCACATATAACTTAAGGAGGAAAGAACATGCTTACTAAATTTGGTATGAAAATCTAGGACAATAAGAGAGGAGGGGACAAAAATAAACACTTTGGGGAAGAGACAAGGTCAAATGAGAGAATAAAAAAAGGAGGGGGGGACAGGTTAGGATAGAGGGCAATATAGTTAGTATTACACAACATGACTATTATGGAAGTCTTTTGCAAAACGACACATATATAGCCTGTATTGAATTGCTTGACTTCTTAATGGGGATGAGGAGGGAGAGAGGTTGGAATTCAAAGTATAAGAAACAAATGTTGAGAATTATTATTGCATATAACTTGGAAATAAGAAACACAGGTAACAGGGTATAGAAATTTATCTTGCCCTACAAGAAAAGAGAGAAGATGGGGATAAGGGAAGGGTGGGGTGTGATAGAAGGGAGGGCACATTGAGGGAAGGGGTAATCATAGTGCAAGGTATTATGGGGTGAAGGGAGGGGAGAGATGGGGAGAAAAATTGCAACTCAAAATTTTGTGGATATGAATGTCAAAGTCTAAAAATAAATAAATAACTACCAAAAAAAGCAATAAAAAAGCATGGAGACTTGGACTTAGAAAGGAAGATGCTATAAACCTCCTGAAAAACAGATGATGGAAGAAAATAAGTATAACATATCTTACATATATATGTATTTTATATGAAAAGTTGTCTTATATCGAATCCTCTCTTATGCTCAGCTGTTTTCATGGCAATAGTTTATTTCTTTTCTAATTTTGTAATTTTAACTTTAAAATAAATAATACTTAAAATTAAAAAAAGAAAATTTCATAATGTAAAATCAGTGCATGAGCTAAATTTTGAAGGGAAGGAGAGGTTTTATGAGATAAAAGTAAAGAGTGAGTGCATTGCAGGCAAGGGGGTGGTCAATGAAAAAAAAAATGAAGAGAGGAGACAAAATGTCTTTGTGAGTCACAGAGAGAAGACCTATTTGTTTAATGCATGAGGGGAAGTAATACAAAATGATATTGGGAAAATTGGTTGAGGCAATATTGTGAAGTGCTTTGGAGTTTGATACAGGAAATAAGAAATCACTGAATTTATTGAATAGGTAAGAAACAAATCACATTTACATTTATGAACAGGTTGGTAGCAGTGTGGAGGATGGACAAAGTGGAGAGAGAAATGGGAGGGAGATATCAGTTAGGAAGCCATTACAATAAAAAAATATACTAAAGGAAATGAACCCTGATGTAAAGAATTTGCAGTTACTAAAAAGCTACATTTAAGTGATGGACACATGAAGACCAACTTAACAGATATATTCACATAATTAATAAGGTAAGTATCTTATTACATAACCTACAAAGAATTTCATATTATATGATTGTTTATGATACAATTTATATTTACTTTAGTGCTAAGGTAATGGTGATATCTAGTTAATTTTGTTTTTAGTGAAGATGAAATATTTATACGGGACTTTTACCTATATAAAGTTCTAAAAGTCCATAAAAATATTCATGTGTGTATATTATTTCTGTAATGCTCTATGACAATGAAGATGTTAAAAATAAATAAAACTTGGTAAAGTACTAAAGTATATTGATTTATGTTTCTACACGTAATTGTATATGAAAGTATTATATACCATTAATAATAAATAGTGCTAAACAGAGATTCCCAGTTTCTATATAAACACACGCATATGTATTGGGTATACACACATATACACAGTTACGTACATGCATATTTGTTGGTGTTAAGCTCACAATAAAAAAATATTAAGTAAATTGTGTTTGAAAGTCACCCAAAATAAAACAAAAAGCCCACAAGTAATGTGAGCAGGATAAAATATGATTTCAGCAAAAAAAAAAAAAATTGAAGAGAAGCAGCATGCAAGATTTCATCACAGAGAAAAATAATTGGAAAAACAAAAAGTTGTTCTCTTTCAGTTGATGGGCAGCCCACATATATAATTAGTACCCACAGAAAGTAAAGATATGTAGGGGATGACTTCAGATTGTTGAAGCTGGGGCTGGTTCTTAAAGAAGAGTGATGGAATGACATTTACAATGTGACATGGGAAATGTGAATGAATTGCAATCTGAACCATGAAAAGGAATTCCCACTGTAATGAGATAGTACCATGATGAGGTCACAGATATAAGAAAGTATTAATATATATAATAGAAGCTAATAAAACTGTTATTGATTATTTTTGTGTTTTTTTATGATAGTAACTTATAAACAGACTCCAAATCATTATAATACTGTTTTTAATCAAGCAAAACAGTTCAGTGGAACTGATATTAAAATATGACTATATCTGATAGTGTACACAACATGTCATTCCTAGAAGCACCCACTGTTTTTAGTGTTGATGTTTTTCCATTAATGTAGTCATAGTGTATATTTTCCCCTGGTTCTTTCTACTTTGCTCAGCATGATTTTTCATGCATCTTCCTCATATCCATCATTTTACAATTCGATCTAATGCAATTTGATTAAATATGTATTGTGTGCTTTACTGTTCCAGGCACTACAGATACTGAGATACTAGTGAGAAATTGATTAGGTTTGCTTTAACTGCTTTAGTTTAAACAATGTTAGAACCCCTTGGCAACTGTCACGAGAATCTACTGTGAGGACTTCTTTTGGCTATCACAACTGTAAGCTCCAAAATTTTTGCTATTATAACTTTTCAACCATCCATAACTCCTGATCTTATCTTGTAGACTTAAAGGACACTTCCAGTGACTTGTGCAGAGAAACCTTTCTTTTTGCCCTTGCCCTTTGACTTGGTCTTGCTTTTATGATTAACTTAATTAATTTTCTAATACTTATCCCTACTCAAATAAACCTCCATTAGCTCCCCTGGCCATTGTACTCAGACAACTAGGATAAAGAAAAAGAAAAAGAAAATATACTTAAATGAAAGATAATTGAAATGTCACTCAGACAACTGCCTAGAGCTGAAATTATGCTCATGCTCCTTCCACCCTTGCCAATCTCTCTAATTTACTGAAGAGCAAACATTTAGCTGGTAAAATCTCCATTCCAATATTTCTGTAGGAAAAAAAGCATTCCAAATTTCTCAGTATATAAAATGTTCTTGTTACTCTGAACAAAGAAAGAAACTGTATTTAATCATATCTATAATGTAATCTGATTCCATGCATGTCATACATTCTCTAATATAATGTACAAAGACAAATTAAAGCTGGAAATTCTTCTAATCTTGAACTATTTTTATACATAATCTTGTAAGAATTATCTGTGTATATAGAGAAAGAGTTTGGTAAAGAAAAATGCTTCGAAAGGATGAAACTATCCAACTATGCAATATCTGGTTAGAAAAAAGAAAGTAATGTGAGATTTATAAGAATGATTTGTAAGAAAAAGGAACTGCTATATGAGTAGTAGATAGAAAAAAATTCCCTGTCCCATTGCTTCAATGAAACACAATTATTTCATAGTGTAAATATTATAATAGGTAATGTTGCTATAGGTACCACATAATCATGTATTCTGTAATTATGGAGAATACAAAAAAGATGTAATTATGGTTAAATTAATATTCCTACAGCTTCACATACGATATGAGACCACAATCACAAGAATTTTCTGTCATAGCCATTTTTGAAATGATGGTTTGGGACAATTTACTTCCCCTCTTTGGATTTCAATTTCTCCATCTTAAAATGAGAGATTAAATTAGAAGCCCAGTAAGTTTATTCCTACCTCTAATACTATCATATCAATAAGAGTAAATAATACTCATTCAAAATCTAAACTATTTTCCATGTTTTGGGGCACTGTTGCATGGGGTTGGGTGTATCACGAGCCAAGCAAGGGAGCAGTAGCCAGGGTAATTCACTGTGAGGTTTCCTTGTGTTATAAGATCATTATGGCAGATATGAAGACCTGGCAGGATCCCTGACATTCTGGTGAACTGAGCTATATTAAACTGATTAATCCTAGAGCAACTATAACTGAGTCACAGAAATAGACAGAGCATTATAGGGATGAAGGCTGGCCTTTCTAGAAAATATCATGCTGATCATGCAAAATGGTGGATCAAATGATACTCCGTATTCTGATACCACTAAAAGAAAAGATGAGCATGAACAAGTCAGAAGTAATAATACCTCACCTACTGGTAAATGTTTCAGTGCAAGACGGCATTAACCACTAAAGTGGGAAAAACTTAGACACACATGAAATGGACCAAATTAATGAGCATGTTCATGATGCACCAATAACACATCAGAGCAACACTAGAAATATATCTCACCAATTTGGGAAGGGCCTTTATTTAATTTCTTCTTCAATAGTACCCTTTGCTTTAAGTCACACAATAGGAGTTCATAATAAAGTACTTTATGCCAAAGCCTAAGTTAGATGAAATAAAAGATCAATTGATTTCTTCTTAAAATTTGAAGGGGGAAAATTTGAAGGATTGAAGGTGTAGTGGGAGTTAAAGATCTTCTCTGCCCATTGATAAGCTTCAGGTGAGGTTATTGAGGGGGCCTTGATTAGGGAAGGCTTGTTCCCTACAAAAGCCCACTACTTTTGCTGATTGCTAATGAGGCACTGGGTCACCAGGGGTCATGCCCTCTGGCTCTGAAAAGAGTATATATACTCAGAGATTTTGCTTTGGGGTTTAGTTTTGGAAGAAGACTTGTGTGCCAGGTGAGACTCTGGAAAGCTGCTAAACAACCTGTTGGCTCTGAAAACCCAGATGTTGGTGCTTCCCTCTCTGTTAACTATGTATACATGTATGTAATGGTTAGACAATTGGAAGTCTATTAGTCCCTGTATGTTGAATGTAATTAAAGTGATTTTTGACCCTCAAAAATTGCCTTCCCTTTTACAAATGCAGATCTAAGAACCTGTGATAGCAGTCCCTTAACCCCACCCCCCATGTATGTCAGGGGGGTTACTGATACATGAGGCCACTGATTTTTTAGAAAAAAATTAACAAAAATTTCAAAAATTATAGCTTAAAATAAAAGAGTGACAAGAACAATATTGATTTATCTAAGTGATTTTGAAAAGACCATCATCATGCTTAAATTGGAATTCCAAAGTCCCTTGTTTGAACTTTATGGTCTGAATCCAAGAAGCATGTCACATATACCAAAAACAGAATAAATAAAAAAGCCAATATTTCCTATGAACATGCAAAAACCATTTCAAAATCTATCTACTACATTATATAGGAGAACTAATTGCCATGGAATTATATACCTTATGGTTCTTACCATGGCAATTAGCTCTCCCGTATAAGGTCCCTTGAAAATTGGTGTAAGTGACTTGAGAGGGTTATGGAAAATTTGTGAATATATGCTAGTAGATTATTTCAATTTCTTGTTTATACATGCAGTATATAACTTGAGTGTTATGTAACCTAACTAAAGGGAACAAAAAAGAAATACATGGAAAGAAATTCAGAGGAAAAATATGTAAGAAATTCTACATTCCCTTAATCTTAACTAAAGGCAAAAGTCAAAATGTTAAAATAGTTAAAGGAAACAAAACAATGCAAAATTAAAAAAATGAACAATTTTATATAAATAAATATTTTATTACAGAGGTTTGAACTGTGAAGAAATGAAAGGAGATGGAGAACCACAAAAGAGAAAAATGTCTATACATCATATAATGTACAAAAGGTACACTATAATAAAAGTATCAGGAGTATCAGATGATGAACTAAAAGCTTACCCATCATGGATATAATGAATTACATTGTTGTTATATCAAAGGACATCACAGATTATCTTCTTGGCAAAACAAGGTGGCAAGTTAAGATGAAAACCATAATTACCGAACACTGCACAATAAAACATGATAGCAAAGTACTTCACCAGCATTCTCTCAGATATAAGCCCAACCTCACATTTCTTAACATAAAGTACCACATGTCCACCATGAAAAGAACACCATTAAGGTAAGGCCAAATTCATGTTGTATTTTACAAAAATAATTCTCAGCTTGCATCCTTTAAAAAAAATCTATATATACTTACAGCAAAATAATATTGTATTGAAGAATAAAGAAGGAAAAGTGTATCCAAAAGTTTGAGGAGTATAAAGAACAATTAATTATCAATTTTGTAATCACTTAACAAGCTCCCAGAAAGTACTGCAACATTTGCACTGCCTTTGTTGATTACTGTGGAGCCTTTGCTTCAGCTCCACACTCATGAATCATTCATCACTAAATACATACACAAAAGGGATCCAAGGTAAGTGAGCACACCAGATTATTTCATTCGTCTGGAAAATTGTTGCCATACCACAACTTCTTTCAGGGAAGACAGTTTAAGTCCATTATTGTTGGGCCTAGTTTTAGATCTATCATCATCATCTCTCCAAAATAAAGCTGAGTGTGGATTCTAAATTAAAGATGACATCATACAAAGCATCATGTTAATCACTGGATGTACTATAGCGCTTCAAGTTATAAACATATTGATCAACTTCATTTGACAGAATCTTTCGAAATGTCGTTAGGACAGATTAAGTGTAAAATTCTTAATTTATACCAAAAGAAAGGTAAAGACTGAAACAGAGTCATTTATGATGGCAATTCAAGGTCAGATCATAGCAGGTAAAAATTACTGATGGGTTATCCTTGTGAAGCTTGCACTTATTGATCAACACAGATCATTCCAGAAAATGCGAAAACTGTGTGAGTCATTGTTTTAGGTTGCAACAGGTGCACAATAGATTGAAAGCTGAACCTTGAGTCTGGAAGACCTGTTTAAATTGGCCTCAGATTTTTATTAGTTCTGTGACCTAGAGAAATCAACTGCTGACTGTGTCAGTTTCCTTGTCTGCAAGGTGGGATGTATAGCATCTACAACCAAAGATAGTTGTGATCAAATAAGAAAATATTTGTGAAGTACTTTGCAAACCTTGAAGCAATGCATAAATGATATCATCATCATCATCATCATTTATGTGGCAAGATACTGCCTGAAGTTTACATCAGAAGCCACTATCTTCCACAAACTAGTATGGAACAAATCTCCATACCATGGTGACCACAAAAATATTTTTGCAAGTTGGATAAATAAGTAGTATTCACGAGAATGAGACAAAAAGAAACTACATCAGAGAGAGAATTTGGCCCACAATCACCAGGATACAGCATTGATCCCCCAAAATTCAAGAACGTTGTATCTGTCACTGTACGTGAGGAAGGGCAGAATGGTGGAGCAAACACGATTTGGAGCAGGATGTGGATCCAGCATCAGTCACTTTCTAATGGTGTGAAACGTACAAGTTACTCAAATTCAATGGGCCTCAGTCTCCAAATCTGTAAAATGAAGGGTATAGTTTAGACTCCCTTTAAATTCATTTGCAGTTCGATGATTAGAACATAAGCTCTCTATAGTGCTCTCAAATTTACCAAATACTTTTATATATCTCATTTGGGTCTCACAAAAAATGTGTTAGATGGATATTACAGGTTCCATCATTTATATGACCTGAAAAAATAATAAAATGAAGACACCTAAAAGAGGAAATCAAAAGACTATGGAAGCAGAATGAGGGGCAGATTTTCTTGGTCACTCTGTTGTTGCATTTATCCCGCATATTCATTCAGTCTACAGAAGATTAGTTTACATCTCAATACTTTCATTTAATTATAAAAAGCAGTTGTTTTGTCAATTTGTTCAATAGTCAACAGGAAGTTGAATATAAAAAAATAATAGAGGAAAGTGGCAGAATCATTTCTATCAGAACTTCATTGGAAAAAAAAAGATGAGAGTGAGAGGAATCATCATTATCATCATCATCATCATCCTCTTCATCCTCATCTTCATCCCCTGGAGCTGGGCATATTTAACCTCGAGCAGCTTGGGTGGATGTGGGAACAGGGTTGAATTCAGGTTATTTATTATTTCTGCCTTTCAAATATTTGACTAGTAGTCATGTAGAAGACATACTAAATTCATTTTATTTAGACCCAGAGGACAGAACCATAGTCAATGGTTAGAATTTGCAAATGATTTAATCAACAAGCATTTATTTTATTCAGAACACTATCACATAGCAAACATTATATATTAACTATGTAAAGAAGTAGATATAAGGTTGATGTTAAGAGGAAAAAAACAGAAATGCTTCCTAACTTCTAGATCTGTGACAAAAATAGAATTGACTGCTTCAAGAGCTAGTCAATTGCTATCTTTGGAGATCTGCTATTGGAAACTGAATCACTATGTATTGGTGATATTTTAATGGGGTTTTCTTTTGTGATTGGATTTGACTAAATGTTTGCTGAGATCTGTGTTTCTTGATCATCATCCTCATCATATTTATCTCACCATCCTTCATAAACAAATTCTTATACTACAAATACAAACCCTAAAACAGGCTCTAGAATAAGAAGTAATCTGTACTGGAACAAATTTGTTACTACAGAAAAAACTATTGCCTAGAGTAATCATGGCATAATATTGATTTATAAAAATATGTGAACATTTTAATAGATAGATGTCATAATCCTGAATACTTGCAATATTCAAATTACATGAAATGAAAATTATTCAAACTGTATAGGCTTAGAGGAGGAAATTATAACTTTGTAGTAATGGGCTGAGGAAAATATCTCTGTCTTCATGACTGATACTAGATTTATCCTAGAGATGCTTTCAGTGATACTGCAGAAGATGGTTTTTATATAACAATATTTTTATTGTTACAAAAACAAGTCAATTTATGTATCTGTACAATAAATTGTAGAATATTAAACAGAAAAATCAGGATCACAACATACCCAAGGTTAATTTATGTTTGAATTCTTTTTATTTATCTATTTTTTATGTTGTATTTTTTCCTAAAATTATTTATTTCTTTATTTTCAGTTTTCAACATTCACTTCCATAAGTTTTATATTTTTCTCCTTCTCTCCCCCTTTCCATTCCCAAGATGACATGAATCTTATATGGGCTCTACACATACATTCCCAATAAACACATTTTCACATTAGTCATGTTGCATAGAAGAATTATAATGAGTGGAAGAAACCATGAGAAAAACAAAACAAAAGAGAAAATAGTCTGCTTCATTCTGTATTCCAGCTCCATAGCTGTTTCTCAGGATGTGGATAGCATTTTGAATCAGGAGTCCTTTGAAAATGCTTTAAGCCCTTGCATTGTTGAGAAGGGCTAAGTCCATCAAAATCAGTTCTAGCACACTATGGCTGTTACTGTGCATAATGTACTGTGGCACACTGTTATAATATTCTTCTGATTCTGTTCGCTTCACTCAGCATCAGTTCATACAAGTCTTTCCAAATTTTTCTGTATTCTGTCTGTTCATCATTTCTTATAGCACAGTAGTATTCCATTACATTCATATACCACAGCTTGTTCAGTCATTCCCCAATTGATGGGCATCCACTCTATTTCCAGTTCTTGGACACCACAAAAATGTTGCTATAAATATTTTTGTACATGTGGGTCTTTTTCCCATTTTTGTGATCTCTTTAGCATATAACTCTAGATGCAATATTGCTGAGATAAAGGGTATGCACATTTTTATATCCCTTTGTGCATAGTTGCCAACTGCTCTCCAGAATGGTTGGGTGAAATCACAACTCCATTAACAATGCATTAGCGTTCCAACTTTCCCACATCTTCTCCACTGTTGATCATTTTCTTGTTTTGTCACCTTTGCCAATCTAGTAGGTATAATGTGGTATCTCAGAGTTGTTTTGATTTGCATGTCTCTAATCAAAAGTGATTTATAGCATTATAGATAGCTTTAATTTCTTCTTCTGAAAACTGCCTATTCACCTCCTTTGAGCATTTATCAATTGAGGAATGACTTGTATTCTTGTAAACTTGACTCAGTTCTCTATATATTTTAGAAATGTGTCCTTTATCACAGATACTAGTTCACTACTAGTGAACAACTAGATCACTACTAGATCACTACTCCTTTCCTCCTAATCTTGGTTGCATTGTCTTTGTGCAAAACCTTTTCAATTTAATGTAATCATAATGATCAATTTTGCATTTCACAATGTCCTCTATCTCTTGTTTGGTCATAAATTTCTCCATTCTTCATAAATCTGACAAATAAATTATTCCTTGCTCCTCTAATTTGTTTTTAGTATTAGCTTTTATACATAGATTGTGTATCTTTTTGGACTTTGCTCTAGTATATGGTGTCAGGCATTGATCTGTGCCCAGGTTTGCCACACTATTTTCCAGTTTTCCCATCAGTTTTTGCCAAGCATTTAGTTCTTATCCCAGAAGCTGGGGTCCTTGTGTTTATCAAACAGTAAAATTCTATAATCATTGACAACTGTGTCTTGTGTACCTAGTCTATTCCACTGATCTACCCTGCTATTTCTTAGCCAGTATCAAGTGGTTTTAATGATTACTAGTTTATAATACAATTTAAAATGTGTTACAGTTAAGCCACTTTCCCTAGAAATTTTTATTAATTCCCTTGATATTCTGGACATTTTACTATTCCAGATGAATTTTAATATTATTTTTCCTACCTCCATAAAATATTTTTGGTAGCTTGATTGATATGGCACTGAATAAGTAAAATAATTTAGGTAGAATTGTCATTTTTATTATATTAATTTTGTCTACTCATGAACAAATGACATTTTTTCAATTATATAGATCTGACTTAATCTGTGCAAAAAGTATTTTGTAATAGTGTTTATATAGTCCCTGAGTTTGTTTTGGCAGGTAGACTCCCTAACATTTTATAGTGTCTATAGTAACTTTAAATGGCTTCTCTTTCTATCTTTTACTGTTGGGCTTTCATATTAACATATAAAAATGCTGATGATTTATGTGGGTTTATTTTATATCATAAAACTTTGCTAAAGTTGTTTATTATTTTAAGTAGTTTTTTACTTGATTCTCTAGGATTCTTAAAATATATCATCATATTTTTTGCAAAGAATGATAATTTAGTTTCTTCTTTGCCTATTTTAATACCTCCAATTTCTTTTTCTTCTCTTATTTCTAAAGCTAACATTTCTATTCATGTTGAATAACAGTGGTGATAATGAACATCTTTGTTTCACAACACCCCCCATCTTATCAGAAATGCATCTAGCTTATCCTCATTACATATAACGCTTGCTGACGGTTTTAGGTAAATGCTACTTATCATTTAAAGGGAGTTTCCTTTTATTCCTTTCCTCTCCAGTGTTTTCAATAGGAATCAATGTTGTATTTTGTCAAAAGCCTTTTTTTGCATCTATTGAGATAATCATGTAACTTCTGTTGGTTTTATTGTTGATATAACCAATTATGCCAATCGTTTTCCTAATATTGAACCAGTCCTCCATTGCTGGTGTAAATCCTACCTGATTATAATGTATTATTCTTGTGATGTTTCTGTAATCTTTTTTCTAATGTCTTATTTAAAATTTTTGCATCTATATTCACTAGGGAAATTTATCTATGATTTTCTTTCTGTTTTAGGTATCAGCACCATATTTGTATCATAAAAAGAATTTGGTTGGGCTCTTTCTTCACCAGTTTTCCAAAGTAGTCTATATACTACTGGAATTAATGATTCTTTAAATGTTGGATAGCACATCGCTTGTAAATCCATCTGACCCTGGAGATCTTTTCCTAGGGAGTTCATTTATGGCTTGTTCAATTCTTCCTCTGAGATGGGGTTATGTAAGTATTCTACTTCCTCTTCTGCTAATCTGGGCAATTCATAATTTTTTAAATATTAATCCATTTCACTGAGATTGTTAAATTTATGATCATACAACTGGGCAAAATTATTTGTAATTATTGTTTTAATTTCCTTGTTATTGCAGGTGAATTCACCCTTTTCATTTTTGACACTGATAATTTGCTTTTCTTCTTTCTTTTTTTTATCAAATTGACAAAGTTTGAAGTTAGATGGCAAAGCAATTTTAATGACATTGTTCAGTATTGTTTCAGGAAGGTGGGATACCATTAGGCCCTGCCTAAGGGCTCTTCTTGACCCTCTGGGCCTTAGAGTGATTATCAATAGTAACTGTTGCTTTTTCCCTCCCAGCCTGAGGTCTTTCTTTTTATTTGAGCTCATTAAAGGGGCCATTCCTTGGCTTTCTTAAACAGGCCTATTCAATGAATGGATGTTACTTCACCCTAAGTGAGTATGTGCATAGACCTTGCCCATAAGAGACCAAGGTCTCCCAGTGCATCCTGGCTCATTGTCAGTCATCCTGGTGAATATCTAGTCACTCGATTCAGATGGCTGTGGAGGAGAAGTGAGGCTGGTGACCTTGCATAGCTTTCCCTCACTCAAAACAAACACATGCAAGTCATGTCATCATTTCTCCGATGGCATGTTCTTCTTTGGCAATGAAGAAAGAACACAACATCAGACAAGTCACTTAACTTCATCTTAGTTTTCTCAACTTTATGGGTAGGAATACCTCCCATGTTGTTGTGAGGATTACATGGGAATATTTGTAAAACACTTAGAAAATCTTAAGGTGCCACATGAATGATAGTTATCATCATCACCATTAGACCAACAGGTTAGCAGGAAAAATAATTCCAATAATAATAATGATGATAATAAATAATAATAAACAATTGTAATCAATCCTTTTGTTTCTCCCACTATTACAGACTTCCACAAATATCCATTACCATTCCAGATGTTCCAGAGAAGATCTATTCTATTATTTTGGTTTTATAACTGAATAATCCAGATCTTTAAAAAAAGGGTTGTGGTATACTTATGGGATTATGACCCTAAAATTACTCAACAATGCATAACTTTTGACCCAGTGATACCACTTCTATGTCTGTGTCCTCAAAGGAGTGAGAAAAAGACTCATTTATACAAAAACATTTTTAGCATCTCTTTTCCTTGTACTAAGGAAAATATCCCAGCAACTGGGAATTAAAAGGATGTCAATGTATTTGGAAAAGATGAGGCTATTCATGTTACATGAATTTAAGGGACACTGCCATTCCATAAGAAATGATGAAATGGATGATGTTAGAAAAAGAAATAAGAAGACCTGTACAATGAAATTTTGCAGAGTGAAATGAGCGTAACCAGCAGGAGGTTGATACACTAACAAAAACATTAAAAAAAAAAAACAAAACACTTTTAGAGAACTGAGAACTCTGATGAATACGATGACCAACCAAAATTCAAGTGGACACATATTAAACATGGTAGTCCTCTCCTGGCAGAGATGATACATCCAAGATCAAGAATGAGAGACATATTTTTGGAGATAGCTAATCTAGGGATTTGTTTCACTTGACCATGCATATTTGTTACTTTCTATGTTTCTACTTTCCTTTTTCTCCCCTTTCCTTCCTTTTTTATGGGAAGAAAGAAAACAATATATCTGCAATATAAAAAATCCACAAAAATAATTAAAATTCTGATGAACAAATGACTCTAATATACTGCATTAAAGTTGGTTAAGAGGTATCATTTTTTTAACTGAAGTCGACAAAGAGATCTGGTGTTTTGCCAAATATAGTATCCTTTAGTTCAAGAATTTGAATTATTATTGTAATTGAATACATAAGGAAATATCAAGGAAATAAAATATATGAATGAAAACAATTTTTAAAATAGGTAATAAACTAACAAATCATTTAACTAAATTCAAGAAGGAATTGCCAAAAGCACTGAAAGCATATGAAAAGGAAGGTAGGAATAATACAAAGATGAGACACAGAGAATGAGTATGCCACATATTAAGATAAACTTTTATTCTATAATAAGCTTGACAATGTATTTATATAATCAGACTAATAGTAGCTGATAAATTGAAAGTAGAACTTGACCTTTGCTTTCTTATACCACCCGCTCCTATTTCTGCCCTTTTTCAGAGGATAAAAATTAATCTTTTTTTTCATATCATCATCTGAAATTTCTGCAAGGTCCAAGGTAATTATTCTAAAAACTTAGGTCAGAAATATTAGGAATAAAGATCTGGTCCTGAGAAGAGATAAGATTAGATTAAATATAAAATATGAACATCTTATGAAAATGGATTATTTAGAGGAGAAATTTTATTTCTTTCAACACAGCAATGGAAATTTGTTCCTTGTATCTAGGTTAAATCTAATTTTAGACTCAGATTTGAGGATCACAGAACTACAGGGGAACTTAAACATCATTTTACCATACTCCTTCATTATAGATGAAGAAACTAAGTCATAGAAAACTTAATTTACGTACCAAGTCACACCACTAGTTACTTTAGACAAAGTACCGTGACCCAAATTTCCTGATTCAGCAGGGTTTCCACTACACAATGCTAACATGTTTTATGATACTCATTCATCAGCAAGTTGAAATGCTTCCCAAATTTACTGAAGTAAATTATGCTGAAATGATCTCTATATGATATTCATGAAATCAAAATCCCTAAAGTCTCTACAATGCAGACTGATTTTCTATGTTCTCTCTTGAATAATTAAAAGTAGTCCTTTAATAGGAAACTTTCAGCCATTGTCGTATCTCTATACCAATTTGAGGGATTTTTAGTCATTTTTCTTAGGATGTTTAACCATGTTATGAGTAATGAGTCCTTATAAATTATTCTAGGCTATGCTGGTTTCTGTTGTACACAGCTACATTATGAATTGAATGCCTAAATAATAAATTTAGGAAAAAAAAAGATGTTAGTTGGCTAACAAGGTACTTACTGTTCTATCTGTGCACATATGCATAGACAAAAACACTTGCATACATATACATACAAAACCCACACATATACATGTATACATACACATACATATGCATACACACATGCATATACACATATAGACATATACATGCATATATATACATACACATGCATATATACAAACGTGCATGTATGTATGTGTGTGCATATGTATACATATATGTATATATGTGCATATATATACATACATGTATATGTACATGGGCAGATACCAAGAGGGTTGTTGTATTTGTTGTTTGTTGTGGCTGTTTCTCTGAGAAGTAGTAAGAATTGATCAATCACTCCAGGAAAAGAGGGGCACTAGAGTAAATTAGCCCAGGTGCTAAATTATTCTAGATTGATCTTGGTTGGAGAAAGTTGCCTTAGGATGGAAGAAGAAAGGTCCTTGGTAGTATGGATTTTAGCTGACAAAAATGCTATATTCACATTAGGTAGGGCAAGCTAGTGAAGGATTATGCTTCTGCCACTTTCTGCATTTGTAGGTTAAGTCCCAATCAGACTTCCCATGAAAATGTGACACCTCAAGACTAGACTAGTATTTGTGATCTTTATAAATGCTCAAAATTCCCCAGTTTCCTTCATGGGATCAAAGACTTGGGCCTGGGGGATATCTTAAATATCACTTCACGAAACCCTTTTATTTTTTTGGGCAAATGAAGAAACTTAAGCTCAGAGATGTTAAGTGCTTTGTCCAATGTCAAATGAGTGGAAAAACTGATTTGAATTGAGGAACTTTGACTATAAATACAGATTTTTTTTCTCCTATATTATGCTGCTAACATGATCATTATATTCCTACGCCATTCAAGTTTGTTTTTAGCTATGATATCATGCATGAGATCAATCTGTTTTCTTGCTTCACATAATGAAGGTATTTGATTCTAAAACATTATGCTATATTGATTTTTCTCAAACAGTATTTCTTCATGTAACCGAGCCCCACTGGTTACTACGGTAAGGAGTTTGGGAGCTGAAATGTTTAAATTAATTGCTTCTCTTGGTGGGTATGTTTTATTTTCATCCAGGAAGTCAAGCTATATCCCATATGATGTTTTAATTCTTCTTTGTCCAAATCTATTGATTATCCATTAGTGCCTAGATTTCCCTCACCTCAATCAAATTGATTTAAAACAAAGCTATATATATATATGCTGTTGTCATTTGTCAATTTAGGTGGTTAGGAAGGAGAAATTACTTTGGATGCATGATAGATAAAAAGAATGAAACAAAGACTAACATGTCTCTAAAATGATAGAAATTGGACCAAGAGAGATACCACTTTTGGCATGAGGATCACGGAAAGCATCATGGAAACAGACACATGAAATGAGCCCCAAAAGATGAAAAGAACATCAATATGAATATAAGGTACCTGTTGCACTCTTTTCAATTTCAAGGTATTTCAATGTACAAAGTTATGGAGATAGCACAGGACAGGGTCAGATTTTGGGGAACAGTGAGTAGTTCAATTTTTCTAGAGCAGAAGATGTGCAAAGGGGAATGCTGTGAAATATTTATAGAAAAAGTCTGGAATCTAACTGCAAAGACCCTTGAATTCAAGGTTAAGGAGTTTGTATTCTATTCAGCAGGAAATGGGGAACTTTAAAAAGCCTTTCATCTTTGGTGTGATATGATTAGGTCTATGCATTCTAAAGATATTTTTAACAGTAGTGTGAAGTTTGGATAAGAGACAGGGAGATCTGTTATGATGCCAACATAATAGTCAGGACAAAAGAAAATGAGGGAAACTGTGGTGGCAGCAGTGGGAATTAAAAGAAGACAGCTTTCATTGTTAGTGCAGAAATAGAATCTGTAGGATTTTGCAGGGTAAAGAATAGGGGAAAAAAAAGAATGACAGTTTTCAAACCTGAATGATTTGGAAAAAGGTAGCATCAGTAATTCAGTTCAGTTTAATGAATATTGCTTTAAGCCTACAAGTGCAAGGCTCTGATGCAAGGCTTAGAATTATAAAAACAAAAACAAACCATTCTGCACTCAAGGAACTTGTATCAGCAGAGAAGAAATGAGGATGAAGAAGATAAAAAATTCCATTTCAGATACATTGAGTTTGAGGTTAAAATAGCTTATCTGGTTGGAGTTGTCCAAAAGGGAGATTTAACATATATGAACAGTTTTGAGTCATTTAATAACTGATATCATGGAAATGGATTAAAGTGCCAAGAAATCAAAAGTAGAGAGAAGAAAGCCAGTCCAACAAGAAAGTTCATGTTTAAGTGGTGGGAAGGTGAAGAAGAATCATAAAAGGAAGTTTAGTCCAGGTCTCTTATTTCATTAGAGGTGGTATCTGAGATCTGAGTAGATGAAGTGACTTACAAAAAGATCACTTGACTAATTAGTGTTAGACTTTCTCTAAGGTCATTTTAGTGAATAGTATTAGAACTTCTCTTACTTCCTAAGGTGTAAACTATATGCACTTGCACATGATACCTTGTGGTTAGGGACCAGTTAACTGTTCCATTCAAATAAAACTGATATAAAATCTGTGGAACCATCATACTGACAGCAGAAGAGAATTTAGGTGGAAGACATATAAATCTTCAATATTGTTCTTTTTGCTGACTTTCCCTCTACATCACGTTGGGAAAGAGTTAGGTTTATTCTAAACAGCATATTGCTGGATGCTTGGCAGATGGAAAATGAGGGTAGAAAATATCTACCACATCTACCAGACGATCTTTTTGGGCAAGGTAGGTGGCATATATTTACTAAGCACTTACTATTTGTATGAAATATTAGAGATACAAATAAAATCAAAAAGAAATAAAATCTCTGCTCCGATATTACATTCTTTTAACACACACACACACACACACACACACACACATACACAAGTTGAAAAAGTATGATGGTGGTTACAGTGCAAGTAGGGAGGTGAAGTATATGAACAAGAGCATGGAATTGAAGTCCAGGAAGTCAGAATCACAACTAGAAAGATAATTTGGAGTAGAGCAGTCCCTAGAAAAACTTGTTAAATAGATGAAACTTGTCCTAAGTGCCTTGCTTTTTCTCCTCCTTTTTGATACATGTCCCCCAACAGATCTCAGCCCAGGTGTCACAAATACTTTGAATTTTCCCATATTGGCCTAGTCCAGTTGTATTACCTAGAGACAGACATCCCTCCAATACTTCATCCCATTTAAACAATATACCCTAAAATAAGAAAATAAAATATCAACAAACTAGTCTGATCAACTAGGGTTCCAGACTAGAATACTTTCTTTTGTTATCTAATCTATTAGTGACTTTGATGGTGGCAGTTTTGTCTTAAAAGGGAAGAATATTCTGAGCCTGCCATTTCTGTGGTACTCTAGAAGTCACTCTGTTTGCAGGGCTACCTTTTTTGCCTAAATACCAGAAGTGAGTAAGAGGTTATATACCTCTGAAGGGAATGATTACTTAAATATACTCTTCACTTTTGTTAATGATAAGAGCAGAAAGTTGTTAGGGCTTTGATTTTTATAACACAGAATAAACTGGAGCATAATAAGATCTATCCACAACGTGGAAACAGCTTGTTTACATCTTGTCATCCTTTCTTTGGATCATACATTCACATCTATAACAAAGAAATATCAAACTCTAACAGCGTTTTTCATGTCTTACATTTGGATTTCAAATTTAGCTGACAAATGTTGAAATTCCAGACAGTTAACTGACTACACAGCTGCAGATGATGAAAATTAACAGGAATGTCAGCTGAAGTTGGGCTTCACTATTTTTTTAATAACTTTTCCTTCTCTAGTTTTTTTTTTTGAGTAGCATGTGTAGCTGCATTTCTTTGTGATTCAATGCATTTCAAATGAATGAGGTTTTTAAAAATCTACTCTGAAATTTTAAGTTCCACAAGATAGAAATCTGTTCCTCTCATGAGGACATTTTTGAAAAAAAATATATTACCCTCTACCCACTAAAACTAATTTAAGACCCTCCCCTTTGGGCTATCCAATTAAATAAAAAAAGATATTATGAGTCAAGTCCCTTATTTTGAAGTATAGTTTTGAGCCTCTATTTTAATTTGATTTAAATTATGCATTTTCACTTATTTTCAGAGAACAGTTCTCAGTTCTAAAAAGAACTGAGTTCTAAATTGTGCTAAATTAAAAAGTTTGGTAAGTTATGCTCTATACAGCCGTGGAATTCCTTTTTCTCCTTGGTCCAGTGTTGTCTCTTCAGGAAGCCATATAAGAACATATGTTTTCTGCTAATTTTTCCTGACAGGACAGAACTATGGAAGGTTGTTAGAACTAGAAAAGACATTAGGGACCATCTAAATTAAACCCACTCATTTTACAAATGAGGAACATTTAAGGATAGTATTTAAATACATTCTTATTCATCCATAGCTTTTAATCATTGATGTATTTGTATTTGGTTATAATTGATGCCTTAATGAGGTAATTTTGCCCTTGGGTAAATTTTCAAAGGATTCAGTTATTTTTTTAAAGTGAATAGTACTCCAAAATGTTTCTCTGTTTTTAAAAGGCAAAATAGAGTCTCCCTCTCTCATTGGGAATTTGTCTATTTGCCTTTCTAATAAGGTAGCTCAGATAACTGGTATCTATATACAATCATTATGCAGTAACTTCATGTTGGGCCTTCATCTATAAAATGAAAGAGTTGGACTAGATTGCTTCTAGGGTTCTTTCCTCTTCCAAAAGACAATGAGATGTGCATGTATGTATGTATGTATCTATCTGTTCTAAGTAGTATCTATGTTGTTCCCCTTTTTTCTATTTATTTCACTTATTTTTTAATTCAGAAAGTTACCAAATGTTATTACTGTTCTAGAAATTTTAAAAAATGATCTAAAAGATTTATGACATCACTTGCTTTTCAAAGAGAGTCTTATAGGGAAGCTCTTTCTCTCTTTCTTTCTCTCTCTAACTCTCTCTGTCTCTCTCCCTCTCTCATACACACACACACACACACACACACACACACACACACACACACACACACCCCAAAATATGTTTTAAATACTCAAATACTAAGAACTCTGATCTTATCAATGTGGACATTCCCTCCAATCACGTCTTATTATATCTTATCCATGACCTTATCCTACTGTCTAGGTAGGACCTTATCTGACTGTCTTCATTTCCTCCCATAAGTTCAGTGTGGTGTATGGGGTGTTTAGAGAGGACTAGAACCTCTGGTATAAGGGTTTGCCAAACCATTTTCAGGACTATTCATCCACTTTTAGTGTCCATCTATCACCCAACTCTTATCTGTGGCTCCAAGAAGCTGTAACATGCACAGCAACCATACTTGGTAAGCCATCTTAACAGACAGATGAGCTAACCAGGTTGAAGACAGCCAATAGCTTTTAAAATCATTGGTGAGTAAATCCATAGATGAATTGGAGATGTTTATCCCAAATATATGAAGATCTCTCCAGTTAGAATGGGTTGATAAGAAAATTTTGTCCTGATGGCCATGAAGGTGGCTTGAGTAAGTTCTGTGGTATGCTTAGAGCTTGATCAGACTTCAAAGATGGCAAGGTTATCAGTGCATCCTGAGCTATTGCCAGTCTTTTATTTTTTTGTCTCGACTTCTAGGACTCTGGAAGAATGAGTCTGAAACATTTGAGCACCTCTAACTTACTTAAATCCAATTCACATGCAAGTCAAGATGTCACTCATTTATCATGTCATTGGTCTTCTTCAAAAATGAAGGATGAACCAAAATCTAAGTTCGGTAATATGTGTCCACCCAATGTCCTGGAATCCTTCTGTAATGTATCCTGCAATTGAAAAGGTACCATTGAGAATACTTCCCATATAACCAACTAATCTCTAGCTGAGGGTTAGAGTTCTGACTTAAGAATTAAAATGTAATCAGGTACTCATGAACTACAAAATATAATCAAGGTAACTTTACTAATAAGAGAATAAAAGAACATAACTTCAATGTTAAAAGGATATATAAACTGCTATGCTCTTTAGCCTCAGGTATTCACCATCATGACACAATACGTTAGATCAAGAATTCCTGAAACCACTTGCTGAAAGATGTGTTGCTCCTATCAACCTTTGACCCCTAAGCTTTACCTCATACTTAATGAACAAAAAAGATATATGGTCTCCACCCTATTATTGAGCAGGATTACCTAAAGAAGGGGAAAAGAAAGTACTAGTGGGCAAGAGTTAAATGGAAAAGGAGAAGTAACATGCCCTGGATATGTCTACAGTAGGACTGCAAACACAACCCCAGTTTCAGGGGTTCTTGGACTGACACTCTGGTCACCCTTTCCAAAAGCATCTTCACCATCCTCAAGGGATCCCTCTTCAACTAGTGTATTTTTTGTGGATATTGTCCATCACTATGACAAACATTTTTGTCAAATATACATCTCCGTATTTTGTATCTCACTTGACATAGTCATTCGCTGATAACTCATTACCATTTATGGTAATTATATGAGCCGAATCATCAAAGTGCTCTAACATAAAGTTTAGGATCTAAAGCTTAGGTGAGACTAAGTATCCATCCTGATAGAATTTACCTAGGAGAATGAGATATCAACACTGGTATCAGCAATGAACCATATTAATGTCAGTTATATGAGAGAGTCACAAAACAAATTACTGTGTGTGTTTGGAAGAGTAGGATTGATATTAACCAGTGGGTAAGATTTTGTGAAATGGAAGTTGAAGTGGACTTCAAAGGACAGGTAGTCAATGAAGCCTACCAAGGAAGGTCAGGCATTCTGGGCACAGGGGAATGGTGTGAACAATCAGAGACAGAAAGGAATGTGTGAGTTTGAAAAGTAGAGAGATACTACATTGTGGAAGGTCAGTCAAATAACTTGAAATTAACTTTTAAGGTAATAGTGAGCTGCTAAGATTTTTTTTTAATAGAAAAATCTTATTATCAGATTTTTAAATAAGGGAAATTATTCTGGAAGGTTCAGTTGGAGAGGGAAAATGTGGGGAGATCTACTAGGATCCTATTGTAGTAGTCAAGGCAGGTAGCTATGAGGAATAAGGTAAAGCAATTTGGTGTAGAGCACTGAAATTGTAGTCAAAGGCCCTGGCTCTTCAACTCAGTAGTTATGTTTACTGGAGCAAGTCACTTTACCCTTTCAGTCACCAGCTACCTAATTTATAAAATGAAAGTTAGATAGAATTAATGACCTTTGAGTTATCATACGATTTTAGCTCCGGGGACTGAAGGACAAGCTGCTCCTCTTACTGTATCACAGGTGGAGGTAGGGTCTTGCCTATTAGAGAAAATGATGGATATAAGTGAGATAGGTGGGGGTGGGATTGATGGGACTCAATAATAGATTCATTATGACAGTATAGGGAGAGAGAAGAGCTTAAGAAAGCTGGAATATTCTCTTGCCTCTGCTTCACCTACTGATTGATCTTGTTTCCTTTAAGTTCCAACTAAAATGGACTACTCAGGTAGAGATATCTTAATAAGTTACTGGAAATAAAAGTATGAATGTTAAAAGGGAGTTGTATAGTGGGGATATACATTTTGAAATCATATGTAGAGAGGTGGAATTTGAAATACATCTCTTCGATGGGTGAGTTTAGAGAGTGAAATGGGAAAGGACTGATATTTATGTGTTAGGAAGAGAATGAGGAGTAATAAGAAAGACAGGAAGAGAAGAGTGTATTCTCTTTAAAGTCAAGAGTGAGTAGAATATCAAGTAATAGGGAATAATCAGGAATGTCAATAGCTGAAAAGAGGTCAAACATAATGAAGGCTGAATAAAAAGTCATTGGACTAGGTTATTAGCAATTATTTGATTATTTCAAGAGAATGCTACTCCTTGAGGGCAGGGGATTTATTTTTATACATTTGTCTTTATATACACAGAACCTTGAGAATAATAGTGAATATAAGTTTGTTGAACTTAATTGATTTTTCAGAGAACAGTTCCATTGAAATAGTGGGGATGAAAGACTGATTACAAGGCATTGAAGAGATAGTGAGTCCTACCAAATCGGAGATACTTGATATAGAAGAAGTTTAAAAATAGTTTAGCATTAAAGAGGAGTTGACTAGTATGATACTATCCTTAATTTCATGGTCATGGAAGCTTCAAAGAAAAAAAGTTTATTTAGAACCCAAGAGATAGGAGCATATTCATAGCCAAATGGGAAAATAGTCATTGATCAGGTAAAAAAAGACTAAAGATGAATCAGAGAATAAGACTGCTAAAGTAATGATTAAAAGAAGGTGAGAAAAATGGGTTTAAGGTCATAGACGGATTAGCATTAGAGAGTAAAAGAGACCTTTTCCTTGAATGAATGGAAAGAATGCTTAAGTGGTGATTCTGAAATGTTATGTAGGATTGATAGGTTACCTGAAGGAGCACAGATCAGTTGGCTTCATTCTAAGTGAAGTAGGAGGCTTGGCCATCTGCTGTGACTATAGTGAGTGGTTAGAGGGAGTGTTGTTGGAGAGAGGATACATAGGAAAAGGTTTGGAACAGATGGCATTATGAATGAGTTAGGGATTCCATAGAGTAGAAAGATTGCTGAGCAACACAAAGGGCCCTGATGAGGTTACAAAGCATGAATTTGCAATAATTGAATTCAGCTTGATTTTGACATTTTATTCATTGATACACATTAGCCTTGATACAGAAACAGGGAAATCAGATAGGAGAGGTTACCTAGGGATAGTAAGTCACATGTTGGGAGTGACAGAAGGTTGATGGGGAATGGGATTAAAAGGACCATATTTTTACCTGGAAAGGACTACGTATCTCATCCAACCTCTTCAATTTACATATGAGGGAACCAACTCAGTCCTTGATTTGCCCAAGGTCTTACAATTAATAAGTGTCAGATGTGGAATTTGAATTCTGGTTTTCTAACTACAAATCTAGCACTTTCTCCATTGTTTTCCTTCAAGGGTTAAAGGAGTCTTTTTCCCCTCTTCGTTAGATATCACCTATCTGCCCTTGTAAAATGGGGTCTAAACCAAGAGGTATCTCAGTAAAGGTAAACATTGAAATGGCAGAAGAATATTAGGAATGGAGAGAAGGAAAGCCATAATGTGAATGGATTAAGAGAATAGGGATGGTTCAAGGGATCAAAAGTCTAAAAGTATGGTTTATGTGAGTGAAAAAATAATAGATAAAAGGTCAAAGCATTGTACTCAGAGAGTGTAATGCTGTAATAGCAATTTAAATGGAAAGATTTTTCTCATTCATTAATAGGGCCATGTCACCTGATTATATCACCTGGAAGTCTAAGACACATGTGGTAGGAGGAGCTTGCTGAACAGGTGGAACATGAAAGGTGGAGCAGGACCGAGAGGAAGTGATTGAGCATGGTCACCGCAGAGGACAGAGGACACAGGCAGGCAGGCACAGCAAGACTCAAGCTCATGAGTGTTTGCTTGTGAGAAGGCCCCAGCATAGGCAGGTGAGACTTGGGAACGGCTTTGATCCTTGCAGTGATCATGTTTATTAACTGTTTGGTCACCATGACAGATTTTGCTTTCTGGTTCTGGAATTTGGTTTTATGGTGTCTAAATAAATAAAAAAAAAGTGTGGTGTCTTCTGCCTTCTACATGGAGAGTCTTTTATACTTTGTGATTGAGAACTACACTGCATATTCATAGTCACCATCAGTTCTGTGAATATTGCCTTGGTGATACAAATACCAAACTTCCAAATATTAAAATAGTAATATTCCAATATTTGGGGATAATGTCAGTTAATGGGAGGGAAAGAAAGAATCTGAGCTAAGTATGAAAGTGATGGGGAAAAATGACTTGGGTAGCATCAGTTGTGGGAGAAGGTAATATAGATGGGATATATGAACCTTTAAAGAACAGAGATTTTTAAAGACGGTGGTAGAGAAATGTTCTGCAAACAGCATTGCAGAATAAGCAGTTTCTACTTCTTTTCCTTTCTTTGAAAATTGAGGGAACTGAGAAGAATGACTTTTCAGCAGAGGTTTGTGGTCTCACTGGGAAATCTCAGTAAAGGAGGTAGAATCAATTATTTAATTGACTGAGTATGCATTTTTGGTTATAGTTTGAACATTGTTGGTTTAAAACGGATCTTTTTTTTAATGGGCAGCAACTCTAATAAACTTAAAATCTGGCAGGTACAGTGGGATATACAAGGTGTGATGACTATGTCTCTCAGGAGGAACTGGAGAGAAGAGGGCAATAAGAAGAAAAGTAATTATTTATGTGACCAGACTAGCGGGGATGATGATTAGTAAACACAAGACACAAGGGGTCTTCCTCTGGCAGAGTAGGAGAAGCGAGTTCCAGTCTATGTAATCCTCTCCTTCATTTTTTCTTTCTTCTCTTGAAAATCTTCATAGTATCAAATAGAAGTGTAATCTTCCCTCTTCATCTACCTCATTTCCCAATGGAACCAGAAAGCATACAAAACTTCATGTCAGAATATAATGTCTTGGTGCCCAGTCAATGAAGTCAGTCAATCCACAAATATGTGCCAGGCACCATGACAAAAATTGAGGATATAAAGAAAGACAACAGAATATTCCCTTCTCTCAAGGAGCTGACATTCTGATTGGATAAAGAATGTACAATGTTTATGGTTCTCTTTTAAAAAGTCAGTAATGGGGGTGGAACAAGATGGCAGAGTAGAAAGACAAACCTGTAGAAGATCCCCCACATAGCCCATAAAATACCTTTAAAAACAAATTCTAGAGCAGCAGAAACCACAAAACTACAGAGTGAAAGAGATTTCCAGCCCAAGACAGCCTGTAAGGTCAGAAGGCAAAGTCAATTGCGCTGGCTCGGAGCAGAGTGCAGGCCAGCATGATGTGGCAGGGACACTACCCAGAATAGGCTTAGGGAGCCATTGGCAGTAGCAGTTCCCAGATTGCTCAACCCACAAATACCAAAGACAGCTTTAAAGGTCAATGAGAAAGCTCCTTCACCCAGAACAAGGGAGCATAGACTGGACTGCCTACAGCAACCACTGCAGCTGCAGCCTCCATTTTTGGAGCCCTTGGCCTAAAGCCCCTGGGGGAATTGAGCAGCTGATCTGAATTTCAGCACACATCACAGCCCTGGGGTGAGGAGAAGCACTGGCATGGTGGAGCTGGCAGCAGTTGTGGAGAGGGAATTCTATTCCCAGATTCTGGTCAGAAAATTTTTGGTTGCTCCCAGAACAGTGTCCAGGTCAGGAGAGGAGTAAACTCCTCTATCTTGATTGTGCCTCTTTGGAGAGCTGAGAACTTACAGGTCCCCAGAGTGTACCCTCCTCTTGACAAAGGACTCAAAAGTCAAGTAACTGGCTGAGGAAATGCCCCAAAAAGGGGAAAAAAAATAAGATTACAGAAGGTTACTTTCTTGGTGAACAGGTCTTTTCTTCCATCCTTTTGGATGAGGAAGAACAAAGCATACCATCAGAGGAAGTCAAGACTTCTGGATCCAGAACCTCCAAAATAAATATGCAATGGTCTCAGGCCATGGAAGAGCTCAAAAATGATTTTGAAAATCAAGTAAGAGAGGTGGAGGAAAAATTGGGAAGAGAAATGATAATCATGCAAAAAAAATCATAAAAAGTGTCAACAGCTTGCTAAAGGAGACCCAAAAATGCTGAAGAAAATAGCACCTTGAAAAATAGGTTAACTCAATTGACAAAAGAGGTCCAGAAAACTAATGAGGAGGCCAATGTTTTAAAAAGCAGAATTAGCCAAATGGAAAAGGAGGTTGAAAATCTCACTGAAGAAAATAATTTTTTAAAAATTAGAATGGAGTAGATGGAAGTTAATGACTTTATGAGAAACCAAGAAATTACAAAACAAAACCAAAAGAATGAAAAAAATAGAAGACAATGTGCAATATCTCATTGGAAAAAAAACTGACCTGGAAAATAGATCCAGGAGAGCCAATTTTAAAATTATGAGACTACTTGAAAGCCATTATCAAAAAAAAAGAGCATAGCCATCATCTTTCATGTCAATTATCAAGGAAAACTGCCCTGATATGCCCTGATAAATTTTTAAAGAATCCACCAATCACCTCCTGAAAGAGATCCAAAAAGAGAAACTCCTAGCAATATTTTAGCCAAATTCCAGAGTTCCCAGATCAAGGAGAAAATTTTCAAGTGGCTAGAAAGAAACATTTTGAGTATTGTGGAAATACAATCAGGATAACACAAAATCTAGCTGTTTCTACAGTAAGGGATTGAAGGGCTTGGAATATGATATTCCAGAAGTCAAAATAATTAGGATTAAAACCAAGAATCACCTAGCCAGTAAAACTGAGTATAATACTTCAGGGGAAAAAATGGTCATTCAATGAAATGGAGTACTTTCAACCATTCTTGATGAAAAGACCAGAGCTGAATTGAAAATTAGACTTTCAAACACAAGAATCAAGAGAAGCATGGAAACGTAATCAAGAAAGATAAATCATAAGGGATTTTCTAAATTTAAACTGTTTACATTCCTACATGAAAAGAAAATATTTGTGTATGTATACACACACACAGAGCACAGTATGAGTTGAGTAAGAAGGGATGATATCTAACAAAATAAAATTAAGAGATGAGAGAGAAATATATTGGAAGGAGAAAGGAAGAAATGGAATGGAGCAAATTAACTCTCATAAAAAAGATGAAAAAAGCTTTTTCAATGGAGGAGAAAAGGGAGGAGATGAGAGGAAAAAAGTGAAGTTTACTCTCTTAACATTTGACTTAAGGATGGAGTAACATGCTCACTCAATTTGGTATTAAAATCTATCTTACACTACAGAAAAGTAGGGAAGAAGGGGAAAAGTTGGGTGGGAGTGATAATAGAAGGGAGGGCAAATGGGAGGAGGGAATAATTAGAAGTAAACACTTTTGGGGAGGGACAAGGTCAAAAGAGAGACTAGAATAAATGGGAGGCAGGATAGGATGGAGGGAAATATAGTTAGTCTTACACAACATTACTATTATGGAAGTCTTTGCAAAACTACACATGTATAGCCTATATTGAATTGCTTGCCTTCTCATTGGGAATGGGTGGGGAGGGAGGAAAGGAGAGAAGTTGCAAGTCAAAGTTTTAGGAATAAATGTTGAGAATTGTTTTTGCATACAACTGGGATATAAGAAATACAGGTAATGGGGGTATAGAAATCTATCTTGCTCTACAGGACAAAAGAGAAGATGGGGATAAGGGAAGGGAAGGATGTTAGAAGGGAGGGCAGATTGGTGATAGGGGTAATTAGAATGCTTGGTGTTTTGGGGTGGGGGGGGGAGAAATGGGGAGAAAATTTGGAACTCAAAATTTTGTGGAATGATTTTAGAAAACTAAAAATAAATATTTAAAAAGACAAAAGCCAAGTAATAACTATTTGTTCATAATATAAGTCAATTAGTATGAAGAAAACAAGAAATAATGAAGAGCTGAAAGAATTATTCTCTATTATTCAACTCATCCAGAAAAAAATTTTTCTTTAAAGGAATAAAATATACTTCAAAATAAAATAATAATAATAATAATATGAGATGGAAAGGAAGTCTTAATACAAACATGTGCAATGAGTCTAGAGGGTAGCAAATGTGACACAAGGGAGAAAGGGAAGAAAGAACACATTATATGAGAAATGTATAATAGTTTTGTATCTCAATCTAACCTGGAACTGAAACTAATGAAGAAGAAACAATAGTCCTTCAAAGAATGAAGATAAAAATCCACAGATGCCATTGGTCACACAGAGGACAGATGAATCCAGGTTGGTAGTCCATCACCAGTAGGGGCTTAAAAGTGACAATCTGTTGGATTTTAGATGATATTCAACTTTATATTGGAAAAAAAATGATACATGCACTTTTGACTTTATAGAACTTAATGTAAACATATTAAAAATTCAAATAGTACTATGAAGAGCCTGAATCCTGGAATGGTTGGTGTCATTGTGGCTGTTTTTATATACACACATTAAAGAATGAAAAATATGGAAACAATCCTTTAGTTTACTTTCAGATGTTTGTACCTCATGCAGTGGAAATGCCAAGTTTCGTTGTTAAGTGGTCTTAAATTACTTTTCAAAAAATTCCAATAAAATGAGTTTTACTAAGCAACATAAAATAAACCTGATGTTTCATTGCCTTTCAAAAGTCGACCCATTATTTTGACTGATTACTAGAAAGAATTCATGAATACCAAGGACTAGTTTTTTTCTTTTACTTTATGATATATTTTCATATTTATTGAATGTATATAGTTATAGCTTGAATACAATCAGTTGGCAATGGATACTCTTATCCCTAACTTCTTCAATTTTTCTTCTCCTATTTCTTCTGCCATAAAGGCTTTAATCACTACCCTAACATGAATTCAGTGACATTAATTAATTCAAAAAGCTAGACAAAGGATAATTAATATAGCCCCAGTATAAGCTGAGTTCAACTTCTAGTATTTATTATACTGGTTTCCTCATACAATTTTTTTCATCTTTAGATTTTTTTCTTTTAAAACTCAGTTTTTTTTCCTTTGCTACCATTTTTTTTCATTCCTTTATTGTGTAATTTATTTTTAAAATATCTAAGCTTACAAAGCATACAGCAGTATAAAATTTATTTTGCAAGAAACTGCTACAGGCAAGCCAAATATTCTTAGCTATAACTGCCATGAGGGACAGTTAAGTACTATATGTATTAGTATTAATTTATCATTTATAATAGCTCAGGCAACTTCTATGTAATGAACCTATGAATTGTCTTGTTTGCTACACAGAAATTTTCCATAATATAAGTGAAATGAACTTATTGATAAAATTGATTCATTTTATCTGGGTACATTAATGATTAATGGAACTTTTGGGATTGAAACAACTAAGTGACAGAAATTAATATTTATTTTGAAGATTTTCAAAGTAAATAGATTTACTTTCCTGGTGGACATGACCACTGAGTTTCCAAGGAATATGTGTCTTTTAGTTGTGTGGTTTAGTATGCATTGACACAAAATTATCAATATGTACTTGAACACTAAATCTAGAATGAAAGAGTGCTAGGGTCACAGATTTACAGCAAGAACAGACCTTTAAGGGTGTATAATCTAAGCACATTTTATTGATGAGGAAAATTTTTAAGGTCACACAGGTGACCTTGTAATCAAATCAGTGAATAACAGTCATAATTTGAATTGAGGTCCTCTGTCTTCAAATCTAGTGATATTGTCCCTTACTATGCTACTTTTTCATTGAAAAATGATTTTCATGTATTAACAACCTTATTACTTGCAAATATTAGAAAACACTATGCACTATGATCCTGTAATGATGAGGTGGAAATTAAAAAGTAAGACTGTGTAAACATATACTTTGTCTACAATATTCCAAATAACTAGGGGTTATGTCACCAAGAACATGAATAACTAGGGGACCTGATTGTTAACATAAGTTTTCATTCTAGTATCATGCATGCATTCCCTTATAAAAAGCATTAGAAGTAAGCAGATTATTTTTAAAGCTATGACCTACCCAATTTGATCTTTCATATGGTAGCTGCAAATGAAAAAGACAAAAATTAATTGACTAGTGCCTCAGAACACCAGAAGTCAAAAATTCAACATTTTAAGTCCTAAATATAGATTTGAAATATAAATTATATTTGTCACATAATTCATATGTCATACCTGTCATTAAAAACATCAAAAATAATCAATCTATTTGCTTATTTTCTGAAATCTGAAAAAAATCTATAAATCTATATGAGATTAGGCTATAAGCACATGGTAACCATACTTGAAGATATGAGAAAGAAATATACAGTGCTTTGTAGCTTTCCTGTAGAAGACCAGATCTTCATCGTTACACAAATAGCTAAGAAAAGTAAAGAACATACAATACCTCTGCATCCATTGCTCATGGATTTGAGTGCAAAATTGACATTGTCACCTTATCTTTTTGGACAAGATAGAGAAACACAAACTAGATAATAGTATGCTTAGGTGGATTTTTAACAGGTGGAATAATCAGATTAAAGGAATTGAATATTATGATTGATGTAAAAATGAAGGAAATTTTCTAGTAAAGTGCCTGGTGATTCGTCTTTGAACTACTTAATATTTTTGTCAATGACATATATAAGGTTTAATGATTTTTATCTAATTTGCGAAAGACATAACATTGGGAGGTAGGGCTATCATGATTTGTAACTATGTTAGCATAGAAAAACATCTGGACAAACCAGAATGTGGCATTTTACCTATCAAGATGTGTTTTAGCAGGGATATTATAAAGCCTTCTGTACAGCATCAAAATTCTATTATGCTATAAAAATAAGGAGATTGATTTCAAAAAAGGTATGTAAAATCTTTCATGGACTGATGTAGAGCAAAGGAAGCAGAAGTAGAAGAATTTATATAATAGCAATATTATAAAAACAAATATTTTGAAGACTTGATAAACAGCTGCAGAGTAAATCAAGAAGAACCAGAACAATTTATGAAGCATCAAAATTGTAAAAAAAAACAAAACAAAACAAATATTTATGAAAGCTGTGAAGACTCTGAAATTATGTTGACATATCTTTAAATTGTGGTCAATAGGAGAATTGGTTTTGCTTGACTAGACATATTTGTTGCAAAGAGGCTTTTCCCTAAATAGAATATGGAGTGAGAAGAATAAATAGATCTCTGTTAATTTAAAAAGTAAAATTTAATTTAAAATCTGAAAATGGGACATCTCAGTAAAACGTGATAAGGCTGGAACTTCACTGATAGAGGTTCCAGAATGCAGAGACACCTCTTTAATTGGAAGATTTTGGAGCAACACTTCAGTGGAAGAGTGTTAGCTGATGTACAGCTCTTTAATAGATATAGTCATCAGTAGGAGAAACTGATTACCACAGAAGTAATCATGGAGATGATGGGAAAACCTGGCCTCTCTACTTTAGAGGCTGTGACTGATTTAGGAGTAGGGGGGAGCTAGGCAAAAGTTGATATACACTCTAGATTTGAGGAAATTGGATTTCAGAGTCTAAAAAATATCAGGCTATCCCTAAAGCCTTAATGCAAAAACAAAAAAACCCTAAGATTTTATAGTTTTAAGCTATTAAAATATCACAATTTAAAATTACAATATGAATTTTGGGACACCCACTTTGTATAAGTGGGACAAACTCCTAAAATTCTGATCATCAATTAACCAATTAACCTCAAGACAGATAAGGTACACTTAATAATAACATGTTTCTTATGATACAAAAACAAATGATCCTGATAATAAAAGGAATCAATACCTACAAAAAATGATGTGGTTCCATTTAATGATGAGAACTTTCTTTTTTCTTATTCTTTCTGATTTTGTGCATGCATGTGTGTGTGTGTAAGATAAAATTAATTTCTGATATTTTTAAAATTTAAAAATAAATAAAATATAACATGAAAAATTATATCCAAAAGATGGAAAAAATGGCATGCAACTGACAATAGAATGTCATGGTAATGTACAAATGGTATCAGGGAAACTAAAGTTAAGAATTAACTGATACTACTGATGGAAAAAAATGTCATGTAACTGTTGGCTGAAAGAAGATTTACGAAGGGATGTAACTAGGTAAAAATAGTTTTGGGAAATGAAAGTCAAGAAAAGTATCGGAATTGTAAGAGATTTCTATGGTATGTTGCCTTAATGAAGTTCAAATCACCCAGCCCTAGATAACTGCATCCTATGATGTTTTTTTTAAGCAAGCAAACAAAAACAAAAACCCCAAGACAAAAAATGACAATTGTGATTTCTCAATCACCCTCTGTAATGTTTGAGGGGAAAAAATTCTTGAGAATTAGAAAAGGGTACAGAATACAAACCAGAATATCCTACAGCAATTCTTGGAAAAATAGGTGGAGGGATTCTGGAGAAGAAGTCATTTTAATTCTCGAAACTATAGGTCAGTGAGATTAACTTTGATTCATTCTTTTTAGAGAATATTATTAAATAGGTGTTTGTGAGCTTTTAAAAAGAAATTGCTAATCACTAAATGTCTACATAGTTTTATCCCAAACAGGCCATGAAAAAGTGCTTTCTTTTTTTGACAGCATCAGTAGACCTATAGATTTCAGAATATATTGTAAACTATAAGCTATAGATACATATATACAGATACGTATATCCACATATATATGGTTATAGAAACAGATGTTTCTTATTATATTTATATTCATTTTGTTATATATTTCCCACTTACATTTTAATCTGGTTTGGTCTACACTTGGGGGTTTTGTGGACCACACTTACCCATGCTGCATATTTGGTATTGCTGGGCTAGATGACAAAACATGCAGGTGAAATTGGAGCTGATTGAATATCTAGATTTCTGGGAAAAATGTATCCTCAAAATGAACACTGTTTTGCCAACATTTTTGTCAGTGGCTTGCACAAGGCACATGTTTATCAAATGTGTAGATGGTATGAAGCTATCAGTGACAAGAAATTGCTTAGAAGTTGATGGATAGAATAAGGATACCAAAAAAAAGTTAGTTCAAATCTTTTTAACCAATATATATTAATCATCCCTGTGCTAGACACTAGAGATGCTAAGACAAAAACCAGACAATTGTAAATGTTATGAAACAGTGGAGTAGGGATGGGGTTGGTGAGCTTGTGAAAAAAATGAGAATATAAAATATAAAGACAGATAAGAATATAAACATTTGTGGTGAAGATAGAAAAAAAAAGTTTGTCAAGGGGGTAAAAGGTATTAACACTTGGGACCACAGTTGTTGTTTAGTTGTTTCAGATTCTTTATGTCCCTATTCAGGGTTTTCTTGGCAAAACAAAACAAAACTGGAGTGATTTGCCATTTTGTTCTTTTAGGGATGAGGAAACTGAGGCAAACTAGGTTACGTGTCACATGACAATTAAGTGTCTGAGGCCAGATTTAAAGTGGTCAAGGTAAGTCTTCCTGATTCCAAATCCAGTGCTTTATCCAATGTGCCATCTACCTGCTCTGGGAGCATGATAGAAAGTTTCATATAGGAAGTAGCATTTGAGCTTAGTCTTGAATGGGGCTACAATTCCAAGTGTTGCAGGTGAGCTGGGAAGTCATTCTTGTCAAAATGGGAAGCTTTCACTCTGACATACCTAAAGGAAATGGAATACATGAGGAACACAGCCAATTCAGATAAAATCTGGAGTATGGGAGATAGAGGACTGCAAAATCATCCTGGAGAGATATCCTACAGTGAGTGAAGGGCTTTACTTGACAATCAGAGGAATATTTCCTTTATGTTAGAGGCAATAAAGGGCCACTGAAGCTTCTTTGAGCAGGAGAGTGGGAAGGTCAAATCTGTGCTTTAGGAAAATCAATTTGGCAGTTCTTTGGAAGACAGATGGAAGAGGAGAGAGACCAGAGGTTGGAACAATAATTAGCAATTTCTTTCAATAGTCCAGGAAGAGGTGATGAGAAAATAAATTAGTGGAGTGTCAATATGAGTGCAGAGTTGAGTAAAGACACGAGAAATGTTGGGGAGGTTGAATTGGTTGGACTTGGCAAATGTATTTGGGTTTTAAGATATAAAGAAGAGTTGAGCATGACTCCAAAATTGTTAAGTTGGATAATTGGAGAGAGTGTGAAACTTGACAGAAATAAGAAAATTAAGAAAAAGGATGGCCTTTTTGAAAGGTAATTAGCTCCATTTTGGAAATGCTAATAGGGGATTGATATGTTAATAGGGGATCCAGGTGAGACATCAAACATCTACATAGTGGTTACTGTGTGCCAGGAGCTATGCTAAGCACTTTACAATTATTATCTCATGTGACCTTCATAACAACCCTATGAAATAAGTGCTGTTATTATTCACATTTTACAGTCGAGGAAATGGAGGAAAACGGAGGTTAAGTGACATTCCCAGGTTCACACAGACAGTACTTTTCTGAAGCTGGGTTTGACTTCAGCACTTTTGACTCCAGGTCTAGCATTGTATCCTAGCAGATTGGTTCAATTTGGATGATGAAAAGGGAAGCCAGATTGCAGAAGACTGAGACGAGAATGAAATTCTGATAACTTTTTCAAGTTTAGCTGAGAAGAGGTCAGGCATAAGATCCTAGCTAGTGTGAATAACAGGATTTAGTAGCTATTTATTTTTAAGCCTAGTGGTAGCATTGGTACCATGATAGGTTAAAGGGGAAGGAAGTAGCAGAGAGGGAGAAATTGAAGATTAGGAGGAGAATGGGCTTGAAAATGAGGGCAATCTGCTGGTGAGTTAGAGACTGGGCAATCTCATCCTGCTGATTGAAACAAAAGAACACATATTACCCAGTTTATATCATTCTTCTCAATGTTGTTTCCATTTAATTTGCTCATCAGTTCATGTATTTGTAACTAGTATTGAAGATAAACCAGGAGTTGGACCTAAAACTAAAGAAAAGGAGAGTGGATTAAACAACATTTGAAATGTTAAATAGCATTTTCTACCATATATGGTTCCTAGTTATGAACAAAAAACTACACAAGTAAAACAAAATATTTTTAATATTTTAAATTTTGCCCTGGATTCCATATGGCTACAATTCATGGAATACCTTGATTTATATCACAAGAATAAAAATTTAGAGAAAACCCAGAGGGCCATAGAAAACAGGTAATAGGCATGAGTAGGCTATATCTTACTAGCAACAATAACTTTACTTAAGAAGTATAATGAAAGATGTCACCAAGAACATGAATAACCTTAAAAAGAGATGAGTTGAGAAAACCAATGCAAAGTCTGTCATCCTGCTATCCACAAAAAAAAAAAATAACTCAGAGAAAAGACTGATGTATTGGGTTTATCCTCAATGAAGAATTTATGGCAAGACAAAGAATCACAAAGGATGAGAAAACATTAATAAGGTATCTTCTGAACCATTGTAGAGATTTCTTAGAGTAATGAAGTCATGAATCCATCAAAACTCTGAAATATTAATCCAATAGCCTGAAGCCAGAGGAGGCAACCAGGGATGTGAAGAATTTTGAAAACATACAAAATACAAACCAGTTTGAGGACCTAGAGAAGAGAAAATGTAAGGAGAACATCAGAGCTTTATTTAAGTAACTGAAAGATTGTTATGAAGATGAAAAATTTGATCTTTTCTATGTGACTCCAAATGATGAAATAAGGACAACGATTGAGAGTTTTGGCTGGTCAGAAAATTTTGATGATATTGTCAGAATAATATATATATATATACATATTCACACAGACATATATTTATATACATATGTACATATACACTTTATAAGCATTATTTCAAATCAGAATGGACTACCTCAGCAGGTGTTGCATTTGTCATCATTGAGAAAATACTAGGTTACTAATTATCTAGATTGTTGTGAAGGAGTTCCTTATTTTCCAGGCTCATAAGGTCACAGATTTAGAATTGGAAGAGATTTAGTGGCCTTCAAGTTCAGCACTCTTATTTTACAAAATTGAGGCTCAAAGAAATTAATTGACTTTCCAAATGTCACAAAAATAGAAATTGGGAGTTGAACCAAGGTCCTTTAACTTCAAAAACATTATTCTCTTTAGACTCTATTTATTGAAAAGGCATCTCTAATATAATAAATTTTTGTTTTGTACAGAGGACTGATACTAAAGTATAGTCCTCAAATCAGAAGTAACAGGATATTCATAGTTTTTATTATATATTTTCACAGCAAAATTCTGTTAATTTATGCTGCTGGCTATTTCTCAATACTTTATATGAAAGGCAGGAAGTATTTACTACATGATTTATAGGTGACAAATGTTTTCTGTGAATGTGAAACATATAAATATCTTCATTTATTTTATTTACTATAAAGAACCAGATAAATTTAAAAAAGAACAATATTCCTGGCTGATGACGCAGGCATCCTGGCCACCTCAGTACTGACTGGAGTTAACACATTTTCCTCAATTCTTTGGTTTTTGCAGGAGAGGTGAAACACTCCTTGTTCCCAAATGCTACTTCCAGGTTCACCACCTTTCTTCATCACTCAGTAACCTCTCTTCCTTTGAATTTCATGTTCTTCATATCTACCACCCAAACAGAATCTTAGTAACTATTGTCTACAGATGCCCAAGTCACTCCCCTCCTTTCTCAATGTTTGATACCTAGCTCATAATTTTGACATATGTATTGACTCCCTCAAATACCCTAACCACTTAGTTCCTTAACATATTCACTTCCCATGAATTACTCCTCCATCCCACCTCAGTCACCCACAAAGACGCTCATACCCTTATCTTACCATTACCCACAAATGTACCAACCATGTTCAAAAATTCTAAAATTCCCATATCTGACCATAATCTATTGACTTTTCATCTCTACCTCTACCTCATTATAAAATCATCCTCTTCATCTGCAACATGATCTCCAATCCCTTGACCCTTCAATTCTTTCTTCAGCCCTCTTCCCCACACTAACTACTCTCTTCTGCCTAGCTTGACCCTTTGATGAACTAATTTAACTCTATACTATCCTCTTTGGAATCCCTAGTCCTCTTATCATAGCACTGATTTTGTACAGTCAAGCCTCAGTCAGTACTCTTACCAACCATGTCCTTTGCTTATATACATGTGCTGCTGAATGTAAGTAGAGAAAAAAATATGCAACCAGTCTAACTACATCCACCTCAAATTTATGTTCCACCACCTGAAATGAGCCCTCACTGCTACTAAGCAATCCTACTATACTTACCTTATCAACTTACTATCCCACTCTCCACAGCAGTCTTTCTAAATCTTTTCATTCCTCTTTACATCTCCCATGGCTCTATCTCCTCTCACTCTGAGCTGAGATCCTGCCTCCCATTTTACAGAAAAAAAACTTAGATCATTCACCATGAACTTACTTTTCTCTTCTCTTCCTCGTTTCCTGTCATTCAGATTCTACCTGCCCCTTTCTCTTCTTTTACCTCCATCTCACACAATGAATCTTATTGCTTATCAAGGCTAACACCTCTACTTACTTAAGCAAACCTATTTCATCCTGTTTCCTCCAACAAATTACCTCTGCTGTCATCCCACTCTTTCACTTGTTTTCAATCTCTCCCTGTCTACTGGCTCATTTCCTACTACCAACAATCATGTTCATGTTTCTCTCATCATTACAAAAGCTCCTCCCTTGATCTTTCCCTCCCCATAAACTACCATCTTATAGTTCTTCTGCCCTTTATAGCTAAACTTCTCTGGATCATATACAATAGGTGCCTCTGCTTTGTTGCCTTTCATTCTTTTCTAACCCTTTAAAATTCAGGTTCCAACCTTATCATTACAGTAAAACTGTTCTCACCAAAGTTACTAATGATTTCTTAGTTACCAAGTCTAATGACGTTTTCTCAATCTTTATTTTCCCTGATCTTTCTAAAATATTTGATGTTAATGATCACTGTCTCTTCCTTGAAACTCCCTGGGTTTTTGGGACATCACTGTCTCTCTGGTTCTCCTCCCACCTATCTGACCACCCCTCTTTCTCCTTCACTTAATCTTCTTCTAGATCATGCCTTCTAGCCAAAGGTGTCCCTCAGGGTTCTGTTCTGGGCCCTTTTCTCTATACTACTCCACTTGGTCATTTCATAAGTTCCCATGAATTTAATTACCATCCCTATGCAGATGATTTCTGCGGTCATATTTAATCTTGCACCTCTAACTGCCTTTCAAACATCTTGAACTGGGTGTGCAGTAGACATCTTAAATTCATTTTGTCTCAAACAGAAATCATTTTCTTTCCCTCAAACCATTCCCCCTCCTAAATTTTCTATTACTGTAGCAGACAATACCATCCTCTCAGTCACTCATGTCTGGTAATCTTGAATTCTTCACTGTATCTTATCCCATCATGTCCAGTTTGTTGCCAAAGACTGTCATTTTCACCTTTGCAGCATTTCTTTTATAGGTCCCCTTTTTTCTTTTGATGCTGTCATCACTCTTATATATTTCCATATCATCTCATGCCTGGATTATTTCAAGAGCCTTTTGGTGACTTTGTCTGCTTCTAGTCTCTCCCTACTCTAAGTCATCCTCTTTTTAATCACTAAAATGATTTTCCAGATTATGCCCTCCCTCCACCACTTAATATACTAAAGTGATTTCCTACCACCCCCAGGATAAAATTCAAAATGATCTGTATGACATTCAAAGCCCTTTATAACCTCACCTCCTCTTGCCTTTCCAGTCTTTTACCTTCCTCCCTTACTGATACTCTTTGATCCAGTGATGTTTATCTCCTGTCTGTTTCCTAAACATGATACTCCATCTTTAGGCTCTAGGTATTTTCTCTCTCCTCCTTGTCTGGAATGGTTTTCTCCCTCTAGTCCAACCACTGACCTCCCTTGTCCTCTTTAAGTCCTAAAAAAACCTATCTTTTTTACAGGAACCCTTCCTCAATCCATCTTAATTCCAGCACCTTCCTTCTTTCTGTTAATTACTTTCTATTTATCCTTTATATAGCTTTACATGAAAACATTCTCCTCTCTCTCTTTCTCTCTGGTGCATACATGCACACATGCACAAACACACACAGTCTCTCCCTTTAGACCTTAAACCTCTTGAGGACAAGAATTGTTATTTGCCCCTTTTTATGTCCCCAATGTTTAGCATAATGCCTGAATCATAATAGGTGGTTAAAAATGCTTATTAATTGATGGTCAATTGTTCATTCTTCCAGAGAGGCAGCACAATATGGTAGCTGGAGTGTAGGAATTGGCATCCGAAGGACCTCTAGTCAAATATCTCCTTAAATACATGAAATTGGGCAAGTCACTTAACCTCTCAGATAGTTTCCTTATCTCCTAGATGGGGTTAGTAACAGCAACTACCTAAGTGGGATATTGCGAGGCTTACATAAATGAACATTAAAAAGTAAGTGTTGTTGTTACATTCTTGTCAAGTATTTGAGTGGATGTCTCAATTTAAACATATCCTAAATATTAAAATCTGAAGTAGGAGTATGATCTATTTTTTGCAGGATTTTTAAAATGGCTTTTAGTTATAAATTAAGACATGCATGGGAAAAATGAGTACTTTGTTAGCAATAAGTCAATGTTTTATTTGTCAAATGCCTCTAATACTTTATTTAAATGAATATTCATTAATGGTTGATGAATCAATTTTTTTTTGGTTTCTGTCTAGGGTATGAAGGGAAATCTCATTCTATTCCTCAGAACCCCCCCCCCCCCATTATGTTTAGATTGGTTTTTGAAATGACATCAGTCACTGAAAATAATAAAGACAGCTGACCATGAGCAAAGTTTCAAGTTTTCGTCTTAGAATTACTTCTGGTATTTGAGAATGTCACTTGCCAATGACTTTACAATGCTGGGGCTGAGTTATTAGACAGAGAAGGAATCATAGGAAAACAGAAGCAGCTGTTGAAGCATTGATTTTGGCCTGGCTTTCATTGGTTTGGCATCACAATTTTTTTTTCTTTTGTTGGCTTTACTTCACTAAATGATTTACTGATGGCAAATATATCCCAACATAAAATTATCTGACAGAAAAATAATCTGATATAAACCCTATCTGTCCTTAGTTAAGATAGTACTCTACATAAAGATAGAGGAAAGAAAAACATGTCTTTTATAGGGATATATCTATTAAGGACCATGAATGTATCAATTAACTGATGGCATTGGACCAACCATCAAGACTTTACATGATGAAAATAAGAAAAAAATGAGGTCAGCATACTGCAATTCTTTTTGCTTAGTGGTGGATGAATGGAGAGTTTTGTTTTGCCTAACCCCAGAGAAATCCAGGAACCAAATAGCTTGGAATTAACTTGGATCTCAAATGCCATCATCTACACTCCCAAATTTACTTTAAATTTTTTTAATATACAATTTTATTTTATTTTCAGTTCCAAATTCTGTACCTCTCCCACAGACTCATCCACCCATTTGGAAGATAAGAAATAAAAAATCCATTACAAATATGAAGTCATACAAAACAAATTTCTGCAGCGGCCATGTTCCCTCCCTTATCCAACCCTGTCCTCTGCCAAAAAAAGCAAGAAAAAGAAAAATATGATTTAATTTTCACTCTGAGTACATCTGTCTTCTATCTGGATTTGGAAAACATTTGTCATCATGAGTCTTTTGGAATTCTGATTGGTCATTATGCTGGTAAGAGCTAATTAGTCTTTCACAGTTGATTACATTTATAATACTCTTGTTAACAGTGTAAATTGGTCACCTGGTTCTACTTAATGTCGATTTGTATCAGTTCAATTAAATCTTCCCAAATTTTTTCTGAAACTGTCTCCACCCCCATCATTTCTTTCAAGCATAATAGTATTGCATCACATTCATATACCATAACTTGTTCAACCATTCCCCAACTGATGGGCATCCCCTCAGTATCCAATTTCTTTGATATCACAAGAGGGCTCCTATAAATATTTGTGTACATATAAATCCATTTCTTTTTTATTTGATGTCTTTGGGATATATACTTAATAGTTGTATTTCTTGGTCAAAAATATGCACTTTTAAACAGCTTTTTGTGTACACTTCTAAATTATTATCCAGAATGCTTGGAATGGTACACAAATCCATTAATAATGTATTACTGTACCTACTTTTCCACATCCCTTCGAGCATTTGCCATTTTGCTTTTTTTTCACCTTAGACATTTTGATAGATGTGAGAGGTACCTTGGAGTTGTTCTAATTTGCATTATTCTAATTCTTAGTGATTCAGAGCATTTTTTTCATGTTTTTTTTTTCCTCTGAAAACTTCTTGTTCATCTCCTTTGACCCCTTCTCAACTGGGCTCTTGTTTTTATAGATTTTTCTCATTTCACTATATCTTTGAGAAATTAGACTTATATCCCCCCAAAAAACTGCAAAGACTTTTCTCCAGTTACCTGGTTTTCTTATATGAATAGCTGTACTGGTTTTATTTGTGCAAAAACCTATAAATTTATATAATCAAAATGATCCATTTTATCTCCTACAAACCTATCTTCTTTGGTTGTGAACTCTTTCCTATCCATAAATCTGAGAGGTAATTTCTTCCAGGCCCTACTGAATTGCTTATGATGTCACCCTTTATCTCTAAATTATGCACTCACTTTGAACTTATTTTGATAAATGACATGCAATGTTGGTCTATGTCTAGTTTCAGCCAGGCTACTTTCCAGTTTTCCCAACACTTTTTGTCAAATAGTGAATTTCTGCCTCAATAACCATGATTTTTGGGTTTACCAAGCATTGTCATTGTGCTCATTTGCTTCTTCTGTATATTATGCCTCTAATGTGTTGCATTAAGCAACCTTCCCCCATACCCTTTGTTTATTCGGTACTACATTGCTGTGATGTTAACAGCTTTGTTTTATAGCTTTACATCTGGTTCTGCTATCCTTGCTTCTTTTACATTTCAATTCACTGATTCCTTTTATATTCCTGACCATTTGTTCCTACAAATGAATTTTCTTTATTAATTTTCAAGCTCTACAAAATAATTTTTGGTAGCTTAATTGGCATGGCACAGAAGCAGTAAAATAATTTAGGCAACAATGTCGCATATTATCTTAATCTACCTCTGAGCAATTAATATTTCTCTCATTATTTAGATTTGTCTTTATTTCTATGAAGAGTGTTTTGTAACTGGAGTTATATAGTTCCTTTGTGCATGTTGGTAGATGCACTCCCAAGTATTTTATATTGTCTATCACTATTTTAAATAGGATTTCTCTTTGTAACTCTTCTTACTGGATTATGTTGGTAATATACAAAAATACTAATGACTTTTTATGGATTAATTTTATATTCTGCAATGTTGCTCAAGTTATTAATTATTTAAATTAGGTTATTTTGTTGACTCTCTATGGTAATCTGAGCAAACCATTATTATGCTTACAAAAAAAGTGATAGCTTATTTATTCTATCTATGTTTATGCCTTCCATTTCTTTTTCTTCTTATTTTAGCTATCATCACAAGTATTAGACATTAAGTAATATTACAATACATTTCAAAGACACCATGACCAGGATAGATTCATAATAACAATGTGGAAATGGTTTAATATTAGGAAAACTATAAGGATAATTGACCATATCTATAATAACACAAAAGATAATGATTTTTTAAAAAATGGACAAAAAGTTTTTTGGGAAATTATGACATTTATTGAATAATAATGGTGATAGTGGGAATCATCGCTTCATCCCTAATCTTATTGGAAAGGCTTCTGTCTTATCACTATTATAGGTAATATTTACATTTAGTTTTAGATAAATATAACTTATCATTAAAGGAAATCTTGATTTGTTGCCATTCTTTCTTGTATTTCTTAAAAATAGTAATTAATGTTATATTTTGTTAAAAGGTTTTTCTGCATTTACTGGAATCATCATTTTTTGTAGTTTTGGTTATTGACATGGTAAATTACGGTTATAATTTTCATAATATTGAAGTAGCTTTGCACTTATATGAATACTGGTTATAGCATATGATTTTTGTGATATAGTATTGTAATTTCTTTGTTCTTATTTTATTTAAATCAGTATTCATTGGGAAAATTGGTTTACAGTTTTTCTTCTCTGTTTTGACTCTCCCTAATTTAAGTATTAATGTCATATTTGTCTCACTGAAGGAATTTGTTCAGACTCTTTATTTGCCTATTATTTCAACCAGTTTTGTACTATTAGAATTAGTTTTATTAGTATTAGATGTGAGCTTTTAGAAAGAGAAATTTTTCTCTTAATATTGTTTTGATGGCATCATGCAAATTTTGGTATGCTGTTTCATTGTTGTCATTATCTTTAATGACATTTTGATTGTTTCTATGATTTTTTTTGCCCACTCATTCTTTAGGATTAGATAGTTTCCAAGTAATTTATTAATCTGTGTTTCAAAGATCATTTGCTGAATATAATTTTTATTACATTTTGGTTAGAAAACCACGTACTTTACATTTATGCTTTTTAAAAATACATGTGTGAGGGTTATTTTTAATGCCCTAATACATGGTCACATTTTATGAATGTGCTTTGTGCAGATTAAGAAAAAATATACATTCCTTTCTATTTCCATTCAATTTTTTCTAGGGGTCTATCACATTTCTAAAATTCTATTCAGCTATTTAATGTCTTCATTTATTTTACAATTAGATTTATCTTGGTTGTGGAGGGGCATTTTGAGGTCCCCCACTATTTTAGCATTACTGTCTATTTCTTCCTGTAATTCACTTAACTTTTCCTTTAAGAATTTTAATGCCTTGCCATTTGGTGCATATATTTTATAATTGATATTACCTATCGTCTATGGTGCCTTTTTGCAAGATGTAGTTTCCCTGATTTTCACTTTTAATTAAATCTATTTTTGCCTTTACTTTATATGAGATCATGGTTTTGACCCCTGACTTTTCTATTCCAGCTTGAGCATGATGATTTTGTTTCATTTTCCTATTTTAACTCTGTGTATTTTTCTGTTTCAAGTTATTTCTTGTAAACAATGCTTTGTTGGAGTCTGATTTCTAATCCATTTTGCTATTGTCTTCCATTAAATAGTTTAATTTAGTTCCATTAAATTAAATAGTTCCATTAAATAGTTTATTCCGATCATATTCACAATTATGATTGCTAAATCTTTCCTCCATCCTATTCTCTTATCCCTAATTAATATGTATAGTATAATAATATGTGCATGTTTATTATTTATATATATATATATTATTTCTAATAAAATATTATAATTTTACTCTATCCCTTCTGACCACTGCCTCTCTGAATATTCCCTCCCTTCTCACTACTATTTTTCTTTTCGGCAAGATGAATTTCCAGTATGTAATTTCTATTTATGCTTATTCCTCCTTCTTTGAAACAGTTCAGATGAGTGTAAAGTTCAAGTGCTGTCCACTCCTCCCTTTTTCCCCCTCCATTTTATAAACTTTTCCTCATGTTCCCCATTTTTTCTCTCCTTTCTACTTACCTCAGTGCATCCCTCTATCTCCCCTTGCCATTTTTCTTTTGAGATTATCTAAACATCATATAATCATATCCAGGCTCTCTGGCTGATTGTGATGATAAAGTTTCAAAGGGTTACATGTATCAGCTTCCCATATAAGAACATAAGCAGTTTGACCTTGTTTAGTCACTGGTAATTTCTCATTCAGTTTTACCTTTTTGTGTTTCTCTTGAGTCTTGGCTTTTAATATCAACTTTTCTATTCAGTTTTGTTCTTTTCAGCAGAAATACTTGAAAGTTCAATATTTCACTAAATGTCTTTTTACCCACTGTAAGATTATACTTAGCTTTAGGAGTACATTCATCCTGGTCACATCCTAGCTCCTTTACCATTTGCAGTATCATACCTTGAGCTCTCCATTTCTTTGTACTGGTAGCTCCTAAATCTTCTGTCATCTCAATTGTATATCCACAGTAATTATATTATTTATTTCTGACTGCTTGCAATATTTTCTCCTTGACCTGGGAGTTCTGAATTTTGGCTATAAGATTCCTGACAGTTTTCATTTTGAGATTTCCTTCAGGAGGTCACCAGAGCATGCTTCTAATTTCTATTTTGCCCTCTAATTCCAAGATATCTGGTAAGTTTTTCTCTATAATTTCTTGAAATAATATATCTTAGCTCTCTGTTGTTCTTATTGTTAATAGTTTCCAAGTAGTCCAGTGATTCTTAAAATTAACTCTCCTCAACCTATTTTTCAGGTCAGATTTTTCATTTTGTTTTGTTTGCTATGAGATATTTCACACTTCTGTTTTTTTTTTTAGTCTCTTCACTTTGTTTATTGCTTCTTGATGTTTCATGGTGTTGTTCACTTCCAGTTGGCAAATTCTAATCATAAGGAGCAATTTGCTTCAGTATTGTTTTGTACCTCTCTTTACCAGGTGACTAATTTTCTTTTTATACATTTTTGCAGATGTGTATGTGTGTATAGGTATATATGTATGTGTATATGTGTATATATATTATATATATTTATATATTCTTGCATATCTCTAATTTCTTTTCCATTTTTCCTCCACTTGTCCTCTTTTATTTTTAAAATAAGTTCTTCCTTATCTTTTTCTTCAAATATTTTTTGGGAGTGTCTGTCCAATTTACGTTTTTCTTTGAGGCTTCACTTGTAGATGTTTTCAAGTCATTGTCTTTTCCTGTGTGTCTTGAGCTTTCCTGTCACCACTGTCGTTTTTTGTGATCAGGATTTTTACTGCTTTTCTTTCCAGTGTACTTCTTAACTTTGGACTTTGTGCTAGCATTGGGGTCTGCTTACCTCAGGGGTACGTGGGGTGTGATTTCTGGCTAGAACTTCTGCCTTTTTATGTCTTTCTGCTAATTTTTAAGCTCATTTTTGGTACCTCTAAATTTTTGGTGCTTCTAAAATGGTGTAATCTGAGAGACAAGTTAGTTCACTGCCCTTCTGGTCAGTCCTCTAAGTTCCTGACCCAAGTTAGGGTCAGTTTGCTTATGTTTCAAAAGACTGCTACTGGGCTCAGTCACTGTTAACCTCTTGGAAGTTGTTGCAGCTTCATAGTGACTGAATTGCTGACTCTTCTTTGGTGTTCATTTCCTGCCTTGGTTTATTCTACTACAGATTTATTTGTGAGATGAAGGGTTAGAACTGAATCCATACTCTGCAGTTCAATTCAAAAATACAGCTAAACTTCTAGAACTTTGCTTCTTATGCAGGTAGTGCCCCTGCTGCCTCTACCATTCCTCTCTGTTATGGAACAGTGACCTCGGCTTGTGTCTCTAATGACAACTGTTCCTGCTTCCAGGACTAGTACAGAGTTCCCCTGGGATCTCTTTCTACTCACATACTTCCTGCCCTGATTTCATTCTGCTTACAATCTTTGAGCATTGGAACATTCCCCACTGTCACCCACCGATGCCACTGTTGCTACACTATGCTCCTTGCCAGATCTCCACCCCAGTGTACATAGACCTCTCTTTCAGCTTTCCTAAGCAGTTCTGGGCTAAAAAATGACTCTCCATGACTTCTTTTTCTTGTCTTTCTCCATCAGAATTTAGTGTGGTACATTTTCTAGGTTATTGTGAAGGATATTGTTGGGGAGCTAAGGCAAAAATGCACCTGTCACTCTACCCTCTTGACAATATCTATCCCCCTCACTGTGTAGTTGAGGAAAACAAGTCGAAGAGACATTGCTAAGGTTACATAGATGTTAAGCAGCAGAGCCAAGATTCAGATTCAGGTGTTCTGACTCTGAATTTAGAATTCTTTTCACTATATCATACTGCAATTTTCTTTTAAAACTCCCTCCTCCTCCTCCTTCTTGGTAAATATTTAACGAATGTGTGTAATGTATTGGTGCTAGCCCTGGTGGTAGCATAACCAAAGAATCATAGTATTTCATGCTGTAGTCTTCTCTTCTCCATGGGGACATTTATCTTGAGAAACACCGCAGAGAAACAGAACAAAAAATTTGAACAGTTCAAATGTAAGAAAAATGTAGGACCTTGGACACAGAGGAATTTGAACATCAGATTCTTAATAAACATCAATATTATTATTGTAACTTAAAATATGTTTTCTCATTATTCAAGATTCTTTCTGGCATTATTAATATGCTATAAATATTCTGTACTGAACAAAACCCATGGAGTAATCATGGAGAAACCATATTGTTTAGTGTTTCTTATTTTATAAACTTCTAAGTTGAGCAGCTCAATATATTCTTAGCACTTATTCATTTCTTCATAATGCAGGGAAATTGGTGTAGCATAAATGATATACTGAAGATGAATATTAATAATAATGAGGCATAAGAAAAGTCCAGCTATGTTTACATATGTATCTCATTTGGACTTTTTGATTGCATTTGGTCAAATCATTATTCCTAGTGATTTGTGGGACCCAGAGGCATGGCGTAGTCAAATTCCTTATTGCTCCACTAAAGACTAAGATATCTGGTTAGTTCTTTGTTCTGAGTTTATCAAGGTGATAGTCCTTTGAAACTTATAGAAGTATGACAACAGTGCCAGATTGGTTGGTTAGAATTATCACTCCTCTTCATTCCCCCCAAAAGGGGGCATTTGCTATGGCCACTACCTCTCTGCTCAGTTTTCTGCCTTTCCCAGCTTCAGTTTGCCTCTATGTTCAAACTCCTTAGACCTTACAGTTCTTATTCCTTTCATATATATTTTTAATTCTTGATACCTGGCACAAATTCTGCACCTTTGAGATACTATTGTTGAACCTCACAGTGCCATTGCTTGACCTCTCAGCTTCACATTTCACTTCTCCTTCCTCTCTCTTGGTTACTCTAGATCAGCAGTGGGGAACCTGCGAAGTTCAAATTTAGTCAAAGGGTTACACTTGAGGACCTAGAAGGTCACATATGGCTTCAAGGCCACAGGCTCCCCACCCCTGCTCTATATGCCTTGTTAAAATGAACAATTGTGAATTACTGTTTGCTCCTTCTCAGGTCAGGTGATCCCATTTGAGGACCATCATTTCATTAAACAGGTTCCTTCTGTCTCTACTTAGTTGAGCCTCCAATGGTCTCCTCTAAATCATTTAGGCTTGATGCCTTCCCCAAGGTCTTGATACAACCTACAGATGTCAACATTTTGCTTTGGAGCATGGCACTTCTCACTAACTCAATGAGTTGTTGCATCAGAATTAAGTCATTCTAAGAATGTATTGCTTATATTGAAGAGTCACACCATTTATCCCCAAATTGCACCCCTCTAAGGAGTAGAGAAATCAGGGAGATTATTTGAAGGCATATAAAATTCATACAGATAATATGTTACAGTATTAAGTGGTGGTATTATACTATTTAGTGGAAGGCACCTCAAATGGTAGGAAGCCAGCTCATACTCCTGAGTTATGACAATTGAATTCAATGCATCATTGCCATGTTTCAGGGTTCTGGAAGATTGCTGCTCATCTGGTCACTATATTTCTTTGCATCCTTCTGAGACTTGAATTAAATATTTCATTTTCCAGGTACATTTTTTAGACCCCTCCCCACAGCATGGAAACTTAGACATCAAAATAAAATCTTATAACTGTGTGAGTATCCTAGTATATTAGGTTTGTGAATCTATGAATGAGATTGCAATGGATATCAAAATATGCTGAGTTGTTATGAGGCATGTTGGCCTAGATAGTCTCATTCTGAAAGCAAAATGACAGTTCTGCAAAACAGCAGAAGCAATAGGGATGGTAGGAGGATGCAATAGTAACAAGGTGGTTAATAATTGGGAGTACTGTAGCAAAGCTTTAAAACATCAACAAAAACATATGTAGGAAAGAAAGCAGGAGTAAGAAAGTTCTGGAAATATGCTAAGGAGCTTCAGGAGATAGTAGTAAGAAGCAATGAGGAACAACCAGTTTCTGGGAAATGAAAGAGTGAACAACAAAATAAAAAACAGATCAGAGCCCTCCCTTACATCTACCTATCAAATTTCTATATTTTTCTCAAGAACGATACTCTCAATCTTTTGCCATAAGTATTTGATGGTAGCATGTACTAATTTGTAGATGGAGGTTTGAATTTAATTATAATTGCTAACATTTCCTCATAACTTACTTTCTCTATTCTACCTCAGTCACATAATTTCATTTGATTTGTATTTTATGTTTAATACATTAGTAGAGCAGTTACTTGATAAGAACTCCAAAATAGATTTTCTGTATTTTGAACCTATTGATAATAATGACAAATAAAAACTAGAATTTATATAATATATTAAAGTTTGCAAGTACTTTACAAATATTGTCTCATTTTATCCTTACAATACTCATGGGTGTTATATACTATTATTATCCCCATTTTAAAGATGAAACTAAGCAACAAATGACTTATCTAGGGTCACACAGTAAGTTTCTGAGGTCAAATTTGAAATCACTTCTTACCACCTAGCTTCCAATTAACATGTGGAACTCCAATCAATGGGATATCTATTTTGTAGTTCATCTTTTAATATGCCAGACATATCTCTAGTAAGGGTGTAAATGACTTATCCAGTTTTAATTTTAGCATTTCTTTACATTGCTTGAAAATGACTAAGGACCAGTAAAGTATCTTCTTTTTGTGTGGATGGTCTAGTGGTCTCATCAATGAAATGTTGAGTCAACTACATACTATACCATATCTGTAAAATGAGCTCTATGTGTAATGTTACTATTATCACTAATGTAATAGTCAAACAAGAGATAGAACCTTAAGCCTTTTCTCTTTCCTCACCAGCGATATAGAATAATATTCATTATCAACCCTTGATCAGCTTAAGTCTCAATTCAATATTTGTTTTCTTCAATGCAAATTTTTAGAGAAAGAAATAATGTGCAAAACAGCTTGTATCAGAGAGGTATTTTATTTCCTTTTTTGATCAAACCTTCAGATAATATCTCATTATCATTGTCCATCTAGCTGAATGTCAGGTTAGGAGGAATTGTGAGCAGCTAACTAGTTCAAACCAGACCAGAATAAGAATCCCTCAACCACCAAGACATTTCAACAAAGACCCAAGCTAAAAGAGTTTTCTATTTAACCTTAAGTTAATGTGAAATGTGAACACATCACCTGTCTGTCTCCATCATGGAAGATGTCTTATAAAAGGGTCAGATAAAATAAATTTTTCTTGTGGGGTTTAAAGTCTTTCAAATGCTTCTATAAGACAATAGCATTTAGAAAAAGGATATTGGTAATTATCTAGCTCAACCCCCTAATCTTGCAGATGATGAAACAGACCCTGAGTGGTTACATAATTTGCCCAAGGTCATTGAATTGTAAGTGACAGAGCCTGTATTCACCAATGCTACTACAATAATTTAATCTAACTTGGGAATACTAGAGTGGAATTTTCCCTTTAACATTGCTTGAATAATATGAAAAAATAGTTCAACTATTCAACTTTGAAAAGGAAAATGGATGAAAAATAAGCAATTCTCAAGCTATGATATGAACTGATATAATCAGCTAGTCAAATTAGTTTATCAACAACTTCATATTGAACATATGGATTCAAATACCAACCATGCTACCTAGATACTACTAGATTCATTATTTTGAACAAACCACTTCACATCCTTTGAGTCTAATTTCCTCATGTGATAAAATGAAGGGATTGTGGTATGTAGCTGCTAATGTCCCTTTTCACACTAGATTTATGGTGAGCTTCTAGATGAACCTGACCAGGATGATGAAAACCCTGAAAATCATGCAATTTGAGGATTGGTTGAATAAACCAAGAATGCTGATCCTTCAGAAGCAAATCTTAGAGGTACATAATAGCTATCTTCAAATATTTAAAGGACTATTTTTATTAGAAAAAGGGATTTTCTATGTTCTTTATGACCATAGAAGGCATGACAGTGGACAATATGTAGAAGATGGAGAGAGAGAGAGACAGGGAGAGAGAGAGAGAGAGAGAGAGAGAGAGAGAGAGAGAGAAAGACAGAGAGAGAGAGACAGAGAGAGAGAGACAGAGAGAGAGAGACAGAGAGAGAGACAGAGAGACAGAGAGAGAGACAGAGAGACAGAGAGAGACAGAGACAGAGAGAGACAGAGACAGAGACAGAGAGAGAGAGGTGTTGTCTTCAACAGTGATAGGAAATTCAGAAGATGGGTAAGTTTGGGAATAAAGATAATGAATTCTGTTTTGGATAAAATGTATTTTAGAAGTCAACACAATACGACATCCAATTCAAATTATCCAAAAGTCAGTTGAGGATATATATATATCAAGAACTCAAGAGAGCAACTAGGGCTGGATATATAGATATTTGACCCAACTGTGTGATAATTGCACCATGGAAGTTAATGAGTTCACCAACTCAGATATCTTAGAGTTTTTTAAAGATTAAGTGACTCTTCCATGGTCATAGAGGCAGAGCATGATCATTTGTCTTCCTTACTTCAAGGCTGTTTTTCTGTCACTATCCCAGGATACATTTCTTCTATTTATGTTACAGATATTATATATGTAGGCTACATTATTTCAATATATGGTACAAGCTAAAAATATAAACATTTCCAAGAATGGTTTAAGTAAATTCTAGAATTACACAATTTCATGATAGAAGAACCCCTCTAGTAGCTATACAGGACTACCCATATCGCACCCTTCCTTCAAATATTCCTCTCAGCAACATATTCAACAAAAAGTCATCTGGACTTTGCTTGAAAACCTCCCCCTTTTCAGTGGAGAACTAAGCTAACCCATTTGTTCCACTGTCCATACATCAGAGATGATGATTTATACATAATGAATAACTGAGAAATTAAGGATATTTGGGGAACTTTTATAACATTTGAAGTCAACATCATGAGTGTAGCTCTTTTGCCTTCAAAAATATTCTTTTATGCATTATCAAATGCCAGAGCTAGAGCAACCTTTGGAATGATTTGATTTGATCTTTTCTCATAATCCTTCAGTTAAGATGCCTAGCATTTAGCTAATAAGTGCAAAACAGATTAGTCAATCTATTTAGCTGGTATTATTCTTTTAAAAAATAGAATGAATTCAACTGGTGTTTATCCAGAGTTCAGTCAGATCTTTATGTGTGTATTTATAGCCAGAGAATACAGCTGGCAACTACCCCAGGCAGCCTTTAAAAGCTTTGCTTCAAAATGCTACCTGGGACTTTCTTGCAGGTCAGATGAGGACACTGACCTTTTGTGAGACAGGATAGTTCTTTACTTTTTTTTTCCTGGGTGAGAGAAAAAAGGAGAATCAGAAGATAGAAGCATCTGATGGGGGAATTTGTGTGACATTCTTCTAAAGAAACCCAAATGAGTGTTTGCCTTCCTGAAACTCTTCCCTGAATCTCTGGATTCCTTGACAGTTTTTTTTTTTTATGTCCTTCCTACCATGAAGTAACTAGTTGGAATCAAAAGTAGTAAGTGACCTAGTGCCATCTGTTTTGTATGAGGTAGAACATGGATGCTTCTGTGTTTGTTAGCATATGCAGCGATGGAGGGGTGTCACTTTTAATAGCCCCCCAAATCAAACCAAGTTGTTTCTATTTTTAAAGTGTGTCCTTCTACTGTCTACAGTTTATTTATGTGAGTGTCTATGTGATGGTTACCTTGGCAACCACAGTGGGCATGCATCTGAGTGGCTGTGCTGGAGGCTTACAGTGTTAGGCATCGATTGCTTCCAAAAAATAACTCTTTTTAAAGGTACATACAGTAAGAATTTTTTAAACAAAAAAGAACACATTTATAGTTGTGTTAGATTCCTTCATGAGCTTTTTTATCTAAGTTGCCATATTAATGTCTGCGAAATCACTAATAATACAGAAGATATTTAAAATTATTGTCTCTGATATTGTGTGATTATTCTATTGGGGTCATTTTCCCTCCCATACTCCATTTATGATGATAACACGTTATACTTATCATTTAGCATCTGAATATCAGACTGAAAGGGGAGTGAAAAAATATTTGTTGATATACTCAGAAAAAGGAAAGATCTTGGCAGGCCTTCAAGTGCCATGGTGCTACAGGCAAAGGATAAAATGAGTGTCAGAGGAAATGATAAGCTGGCTGACATTGATGGGGGCAAATAAAGTAAAAAAAAGTGACATAAACAGCAGCTGGTTATCACTGTTGAGCATAAAATAGCAGCAAAATATCTTAATTCCACTTTTGACTTAATCTGTTTTGTCCTATTTTATGTTAAGATTCAGAACAATGCTTTCTGTCCAATTCTCTCTTATTCAACTGTCACATTTCTCTCTTGTTTGTCCAGCTGGTCCCTTGACTGTCCAAACTACTATTCATCAAACCATTTTTGTTGTCTGAAAGACTTTGTATTAATGAAGTCATATTGCTCAGTGAAATAACCTCATATTTTCTGACTTAGTTGTATATGCAATCTTTTGTTTTTGAGGCTATTGAAATCCAGGTCTGCATTTGGGGCAAACTTGGTGAATAGAGTTGAAGTGATGGGAACTCACCAGCACAACGATCATCCTTTGTAAGACCCAAGTCATCAAATTATAAGGCAGTATTCCCTTCAGATCTAAGTTGTGTTTGTTGCCCTGAAATCTGATCTTTCCAAAATAGATATAGACATAAATATAGACCTAGATGATAGATACAGTTATAAATGCAGTTATATATTTGTGTATTATATATATATATATATATATGCATACACATATTTTGATATGCTGATATACTACAGTTTTACAGATTATTTTTTTTCACTAAAATTTTATAACAAAACAAATGCTATTTCTCTTTCCAAGCTCTATGGACAGATAATTCTGGGCTATCTGTACAGACAGGTTTTTTTTTCCTGCCACTATTGTTATTTTCTCTTGCCCACATTTAAACAAAACTCACATTTAACATAAAGTGAACGTGGGTCCTGAAGATTACACGATCAGAGTATAAGCTCCACCAAGTTTTATCACGATGGGAAAGGTTTGAGCATGGTCATTGCAGGGGTCTGAATCTGATTTTTTTTTCTTAAATTTTTTATTCATTTGTTTGTTTTTAGTCTTCAACAATCACTTCTATAAGATTTTGGGTTCTAAATTTTCTCCCTCTTCCTTCATTTCTCACTCAAAAAGATGGTATGAAATTTAATACAGGCTATACATGTACAATAATATTAAACATATTTCTACATTATTCATATTGTAAAGAAGAATTAGAACCAAGGGGAAAAACCATGGGAAGTAGGAAAGAAATAACAAAAGAAGTGAAAATAGTATGTTTTGATTGGCATTTAGACTCCATGATTCTTTCTCTGGATGTGGATAGCATTTTCCATCATGAGTCTTTTAGAACTGTCTTAGACCCTTATGTGGCTGAGAAGAATCAAGTTTGTCAAAGTGGTCATTACATCATGCTGCTGTTATTGTGTACAATATTCTCCTGGTTCTGATCTCTTTCCTAAGCATCAGTTTGTATTAGTCTTTCCAGGTTTTTCTGAAGTCTACCTGCTCATCACTTCTTATAAAATAATAGCATTCCATGATACTCATATGCTACAACTTGTTCAGCCATTCCCCAATTAGTGGGCAGACCCTCAATTTCCAATTTTTGGCCACCACCAAAAGAGCTACTATAAATATTTTTGCACAAGGGTGTCCTTTCCCCCTTTTTATGATTCTTTTGATATACAGACCAAGAATGTTATTACAAGGTCCAAGGCACAGTTTTATAGTCCTATGGGCATAGTTTGAAATTGCTCTCCAGAATGGTTGTATCAGCCCACAGTTCCACCAACAATGCATTAGTGCTCCAATTTTCCCACATTTTTCCCAACTTTGATCAGTTTTCTGTCATACTAACCAGTCCAATAGGTGTGATGTGGTACCTCAGAGTTGTTTAATTTGCATTTCTCTAATCAGTATTGATTTGAAGCAATTTTTATGTGACTATAGATAGCTTTAATTCCTTCATCTGAAAACTGCCTGTCTGAATCTGCTTTTAAGGACCATTCTAGGCAATTTTATAATGATAATCCTATTATTACTACTAGGCTGACTACTAGTAGATTTTTGGCCATGAATGACAGTAACAAAAAACCAAAAGTCCTCAATTTTGTTTGATCTATTTCTACTTCTGCAATGATGGTATCCAAGTAGTGAAAAAGGAGGAAAGTGTATTACAAATTACAGTTTTTAGACCATCTATAAACTTTAGCTTGACTGTTCATATTCTAACTATGGAATACTTCTTTAGCCATTCTCTAGATAGTTGATAAACAGTTATGAAGCACTTATTCTGTGCCAGTTACTATGCTAAGTGATGGGGATATGAATAAAGGAAAATGACCCTCCATGCCTCTATTGGGGAGGTAACACTGCAACAGTTAATGTACAAATATGCAGGGTAAACAGGAAATAATCAGTAGCAGTAAAGTTCTAGAATTGAGAAAGACTGAGAAAAGCTTCCTGTACAAGATGATATTTTAGCTGGTGTGTGAAGGAAGCCATGGAGGCCAGGAGGCAGGGATGAGGTGGGACAACATTCTAGGCATGGAGGACAATGAGAAAAAAATACCTGAAGACAAAATCTGGGGAGTTTTGTTTAAGGAAAATAGGAATGTCAATGTCTCTAGATAACTAGAAAATGTTAAAATACTGAGTGTGGCTTGTTACTTGGGGTTTTGAGTGCAGGAAACCCAGAATACTTTGAACATGGGATAACTTTTCTGGGAATAATTGTGAAATGGGGGTCCCTAAGCATTTTTTGTGGAATATATGACATAGGACTTATTATTCCTATTTTTCATTTGAGGAAATTGGGAATCAGATGAATGAAAAAATTCACTTGAAGTCACATAGCTAAAAAGGGTCTGGACAAGATTCTAAGTCAAATCTTCTCTAACTTCAGGTCCAAAGCTTACTCTACTATACCATATTTTCTCCAGGTTTAAAAACAAAACCTGAAAAATCTGATAATTCAAATGTAAGTGAATAAAAGAACAACCCTAAAAATGGAGTCATGAGATCTGTTACTCTCCCAGGTATACCATTAATTGACTTTCTGACCTTGGACAGGTCAATTGACACCAATGTTCCTCAGTTGACATATATCAGTTTGGTTAGGCTACATTAGATGATTTCTAATATTCCTTCTAGTTTCTAAATTTTGGTTTTTGAGGGCAAATATTATGCCTTATCTGTTCATTCTCTAGCTTGCACTGTGCCTTGCATTGAGTTGATTAAGTATGGGAGAAGGGAAGAGCTGGCCAATGAGCTTAGTCAATATGAGCATGTTAAATATATGAAGAGGGACCTTTTCACTGACTGCTGCACCAGAACTGAGGGTACTTTCAAGGTGCTATGTGGCCAATGTATTTTCTCTTTCCTCCTTGTTAAAAAAAGTTTAAAAAAAATTCCATTTTGCCAACAGGGTACATTTTGAACATAACACTGGTCCTACCGACACAGGGTGGGAACTGGATTACATAAACATTAGTTTTTATTAATTAGTTTTATTAATTAATTATTTATAAAAGATCTCTCATTTTGTATAACACTTTAAGCTTTCCTCAAAACATTCTTGTAATATATATAGTGCAATTATTATATTCCTCATTTTATAGTTGATGAAATAGCCTCAGAGATATAAAGTGGCTTTTCCATGTAGTGTTAGATTCAGGATTTACTGCATTGAAATAAAGGCATGCAAATTATTGTCTTTATGAAATTACAGTATTTAAGCAAATGTGGGGTATTTTAGGAAACCTCTCTGAAATTCAAAAATAGCACACCTACTAAAATGATTACTTTTAACACGAATATTATCCTGATGATACTATATGGCTATATGTCAAACAACTCTCCAATCTTAAAAGAATCAAAATTACTAGTGATCCATAGAGCAATGGAAGAGGGCTTGGTGGGCATAAACAAGCTGTGATGTGTTGCTAGATAGGACACTCCAGAAGTAGAATGAGAGACATTATTGAGGGCAGCAGGTGACTGAAAGAGAATGAATGAAAACAGATGGGCAACCGGGTGTTCTGGAGCTATGAATGGAATCAGAGCTAATGCTTCAGGTGGGTCTTATTTGAATGATTTTTGAGACAGACTAGATTAAAATTATCCAGGAGAAAAGGCGTGGAAGGGCTGTGATCTGTGCTAATGGGAGAAAGATCCCTTCCCCACCCAATAAGAGAAAATTGTCTAAGTATTAGAATGTAAGAAGTGATTCTATACACATAGAATGTAGCTTTATATATATCATAGAAGACCATGTGGAACTGAAGGATGTAGTGGTACCTGTCTCACTGACACAGCTCTATAGAACTCTGAATTTGCAACATGTGACTCTTGGCCTGGGTGAATATATTGGTGCCAATTTGAATGGCTCCACTAGGTTCGTCTGGTTCTGTTAGTAATTCAGCCTCTGTATCAAGTACTGTATACATCCTATGTATAGCAGGTGGGAGAGATAGTGTTAGATGTAACATCAGGAAGGAACAGTACATAGAACTACTAATATGAGATAGCATATGATTAAAGATACCTAAATCATTGTGCGGAAAAGCTGGGTCATTGGAAATTAGATAGAGAAGAGAGATTGCTGCGGCCGGTTGGTGAAGACTTCATGAAAGATGTGAAACTTGAGGTGGGTTTTAGAAAAACATGGATAGCTTTGCATGAAATAATGAGCGAAATGAGCAGAAGCAAGAGAACATTGTATATAGTATAATATTGTTTAAGAGAAATATTGTTTAACAAATAATTTTGAGCAAATAAGTAATTTTGATTATTATAAATACCTAAATTAACTACAAAAGACATATGCACCCAGAGAAAGAACTGATAAATTGAGGTATGTTCATCCTTTGTTGCTGAAGAAGACCATCAGAGAAATGATGACATGATTTGCACTTGATTTTGTTTTGAGTGAGGAGGGCTGTATAGGCTACCAGCCTCACTTCTCCTCCTGAGCCATCTGAATCCAGTGACTAGATATTCATCAGGATAACTGGAGATGAGCCAGGATGAGGCAATTGGGGTTAAGTGACTTGTCCAAGGTCACACGGCTAGTATGTGTCAAGTGTCTGAGGTGAGATTTGGACTTAGGTCCTCTTGACTCCTGCACTGGTACTCTATCCACTGCACCACCTAGCTTCCCCTAAACCAAAGTATGTATGGAATGACTATATGCATACACATGCACATGGAATGACTATATGCATACACATGCACACACACACATATACACACATGTATATTTGTGCCTAATGGTATCCATCCCTAAGGCAGTGGAGGGAGAGGTAAGGAAAAAAAGAAAAAAAATACATGATAACATTATTACATATTTAAAGGTATAGCAAATGGTACATAATAAATTTGTAGTTTCATGTGTAATCACCATTAAAAATATAATACAATGTTTTGACATGCTTTTATAGTTCATAAATTAAAAACAAAATAAATTTTTTAAAAAATTGAAAAAATAAAAAAAATAAAGTGTAGTCAGGATTTGGATAGGTAAAGGAAAACAGGAAGTATGGGAGAATGCTTACTACTCTAGCTATTCAGAAGTATACTATATAGTGTAGAGGTACAAGATACTTCAAAGCCCCTCTGAGTCTCAGTTTTCACCTTGGTGAAGTAGAAGACACTGGACTAGGTCAGGGGTTGGCAAACTCTAGAACTTTATTTTAAAGTATAAAATACAGGCAGAGCCAAGATGGTGGAGTTGAAAGACTTATATATTCTAGCTCTTCCCCCACAGCCCATAAAATACCTGTAAAGAAAGACTCTCAACAAATTCTAGAGCAGCAGAAGCCACAGAACAATGAAGTGGAGGAGATTTACAGCCCAGGATGACCTAGAAGGTCAATGGGAAAGGTCTGTCTCACTGGACGTTGAGCAGACAACAGACCAGCCTTGGCCGCATGGTGCTTGGAGGAGCAGGACCAGAGCAGGCCTCAGGGGCAGAATCCCTAGCAGCAGTGGAGTTTCACAGATCCCTCAATCCACAGGCAACAAAGACACTTCAAAGATCTGTGAGAGAGTTTTTTCACCCACTTGACAAGGGAGCGAGGTCCTCCCCTAGCCCTGGCCCCAGGCAGTGGTGGTGGTGACAGCAGCAGCAGCCAGCTTCCATTGTTGGAGCCTCAGCTTACAGTACCTGGAGGAATTGAGCAATTGATCTGAACTTCAGCCCTGA